>NC_092016.1:11564017-11864107 GCF_042242105.1 Pempheris klunzingeri | reverse complement strand
GTACTGGGAGCACCGCACACGTGTGGGTCGCCTCTACACAGTGTACGAGCACTCCGTCAGCATCTTCTATGATCTACCTCAGGGCACGGGCTTCTGCCTGGGCCAGCTCAACCTGGAACACCGGAGCAGCACCGTTCAGCGCACACGAGGCAAAATCGGCTACGGCATCCTCCTCAGCAAAGAGCCGGACGGCGTTTGGGCGTATAACCGCAGTGAGCACCCCATATTTGTCAACTCCCCTACCCTGGACGTGCCTAACAGCAGAACTCTGGTGGTGCGAAAGGTGATGCCAGGCTTCTCCATCAAGGTGTTTGACTATGATCGTTCTTGCCTACTGCGGCACACCACAGAGGCTGACCTCCTGGACGGACCCTATGACCCCAACAGTGTGCGCATCAGCTTTGCTAAGGGCTGGGGCCCCTGCTATTCAAGACAGTTCATCACCTCTTGCCCCTGCTGGCTGGAGATCCTCCTCAACAACCACAGATAACACAGACGGACCCCACAAACTATCCCAAATATCATCTACCTAGATTTAATATAAAGTTTTATATATTATATGAAATATATATTATACTTGTAAATACGGAGTCATTTTTACAATGTAATTATTTATGTATGGTGCAATGTGTATATGGACAAGAGGAAAAAAACGGAAAATGCACTTTGGCTTATATATATATTATATATATAAATATATATAAAGATAAAGAATCTTTCAATACCAACTTGAGAAATTATACAGCAAAATTAGGATGAGTCTGGATTTGGTGTATAGTTTTCATATACTATTAATATCCAGACAAAAAGCTAACACCATTCACACATTGATAATAAAGTATTCGCATAATAATTCTTTGTTTGGTCTGCATCATTAGCTCTTTGTTAATAACACATTCAATATTTGTCTCTGATTTATTTTCATGTCATCTTAACAAGTGTATTGTCCTTAGGACACCAGTACACTTAACCTGTTGAAATTCATCTTAAATACGAACTATCACAACTCACAAATGGTTTACCAACATTTCTTATATTCATGTATTCAATGGTTGAGATCCTCTTTCCCCAGTTAGCCTAAGAGCAGATAATATCAAGATCCGAGTTGAACCTAGCAGAAAATGATCAGAGCTGTCACTAAACTGTTTATTCAGAATAGTCATTGTGAAGGGTAATGTGACATCTGCCCTAGTTGTTGGCATTAAGGAGTTGATTTAAAGACCTAAGCAGATAAATGATGATATTTATGTTTCAGTAGCATCTACAGTGTAAAGTTTATAACTAGATAGCTCAACTGATCCACATGTCCTTGAGGTCCTAAGGAGCCCCAGTAATGAGGACAGAGAGGAGATGGTGTAGTGGAGGACAGCTTAGAAGGAAATGATGAAACTGCTCGGGCTCAGCAGTCGCGCGATCCTTCCAAAGATGTCTCTACTTCAGCAGATCATCGCTGGCCCGTGGTTGCAGGTCTCAGATCTCCACAGCCAGCTCATCTCACAATGGACGTCGTTATAAGTGACCAGGGATGCAGCACCCTGAAACCGCCACAGTGATACTGGAATGTATGCAGAGAAACCAAGAGGTTTTACAAGCCTACTGGAATCTTAAAAAACTACAGCCAAGGTGGATGTGGTTTAGCTGGCTTCCTTCATAATTGCTGGTGTTGGGTTGTCAGATTGGCGGTGGTGGTAGTGAGGAGGGGTGGGGGGGTGAGGTCTCTGCCAACATTCAGCAATAGAGGCATTCACTAACACTCTGATTCTGGTTTAATGAGTGCTGAACTGCGCAGTTACAAGGAAATGCGTTTTTTAAATGTGGGCTCTGTGAGACATCAGAACTGTTGGATGAGCTTTTTGAAGTTTGAGAACAATGTAATTTGGGCAGAGAGACGCAGTAAAGTAAAAATGACAGGTTGTCATATTTTTTTGGTTGAAAATACTGCTTTCCAATCGTGTGTGCTGCTGAGCGCAGCGTCTCTGTCCTTCCCCTCCTTCATAAAGACTCAGACAGCCTCCTCCAGGCCTGCTGTCTGTCTGGAGCCAAGACTGTGTAGAGTTCAAACAGCAGAGAGGAGTGGCTCCACTCCGCCTCTGTCTCTGCCTCTGCTCTCTTCCCTACAACTGGGGGCCATTATCCTGCTCCTTTGTGTCTCTGTTATGGGAAAAGGGCCCACATCACCACTGGAGAGGAACTGGCAGACAATTATATGGGGTGGCGAGGAGCTAAGACACATAGTGGGCAGATTACACAAGCCACCACAGAGGGTATGAGAGGGGGCCTAATTAGACAGGGCTGGGGAGAGGCCAAGCGACAATACACATCCACTGTAGCTGCATCTCTGGAAAGGCGCCTGCTCCGCTCTGCTCCAGAGCTGGAATAGTTGTGGCAGGAGGACTTTAACTCTGGGCAAGATGAAGGAGGGAAAGGAAAAGCCATGTAAGCAGCTTTGTGTGCTCCATGAGCTCAGGAATGGTATTGATTAGCAGGCTGTAGCCCTCAATCATTTTCTGGAGAGGTCTGTGTCGCTCTCGGCCCCAAAAACCCAGCCGCCATTTTGTTCCACTGTTTATTACACACTGAGCTGTAGTTGCAGCGCTTGCATTGATTAGAAACGGATGTTAGAGAGAAAACAACTTAGTAGCTACTTTTCACAACGGCACAAACCCAAAGTGCTCTCAGTGTGAATGATGCAGAAATGCAGATGCAGAAATTTGTGTATCTGTGCACAAATGAGTCTCTCTGAGCTTGTGTGCGGACAACTGCTTTTTAAAGCTCTTGAGTTTCGAAACCCTGTTATTATGGCTTCTGTCCTGCCAAAGCCTCAGTACATTCCTCAGACTGTAGATTCTTGTCTGTAAGCCTCTCTGAGGCCTTCTTCTCCATGTTTACAGTTGGCAACAAAGGATTGAGGTCTCTCTGATAATTACATTCAAGTCACTAACCTCATCTGTTCCCTTTTAACAAAAGGCGAGCGCACCTGCAAAACCGTCTCTTGGTTAAAAAGTGCGAAGAAATGAACACCGAAGAGAAGTAATCTCAACTAGAGTAGATCTCTGCCTCTCCTGTTGGTCTCATAAGAGATTAAAACAGACACAAAAGTCAGTTTGGAGGAGGTAGCAGGTCATTTGAGCTGGACAGATGTGGGACTACGGCAGCTCACCACCAGTCACTCCTTTTGATGACCCTGCTCTGCACATCTGGCCACAGTAAAAACACAGTGAGGTAATAGCACCTTTTGAAACGAAGAAAGATTACACAGAGCGCCTGAAATACTTCCTGCTCTCTCTCTCTCTCTCTCTCTCTCTCTCTCTCTCTCTCTCTCTCTCTCTCTCTCTCTCTCTCTCTCTCTCTCTCTCTACCAAGAGCGCCGGCCCACGGAAGTCTTCTCACCTTGGCTCAGGGTGTTAATTACGGCTCCTCGCAGCTGCCATGCTCGCCACTTACTGGGCATGCTGACACATGCCAGCGCACAGGGGATCCACGCTCACAGAGGGGATTATGGGCCGGCACGCAGAGCAAGCCAAGAAAGGGAGACTTTTCCTTTTGGGTGTTTTTCCACCTTAATAGGCTGAATTTAAGACAGCGGATGAGAAGTGGTGTGACTGGTGTGTGTATGTGTGTGTGTGTGTGCTTTGGTATTGGTTTGAATGCGTCTTTGCCTGTGCAGGTGCGTGCTGTCTCTGCAGCAGTCAGAGGCACTTTGTAACGCTTCCCCGTGCTGATAAATCTTGCTTCCAAAGTGACATTTTTTGTTTTGTATCTCCCCAATGGCAAACCATGATTCTGCTACTGTGCTACAGGCCTCTAACTGAGCCTGGAACAGACCATTGAGTAAGCATTTAGGTGGTTTTTCAGAAGCCAAAAGCAGCCTGGTCCTGATGCTCCTCTGCAGATCCCACCCTCCCTCCGGTAATTACAGGGTGCACAGGGGCCTCTCTGACGTACGAAAAGGATTTATTTTAGTGAGTTTCCACAGAGGTTAAAAGAATGCCACAGTGTGAGCACACGCACATGGACACACGCACGCACACACACCCTAAGGCTCAACTTTGACGGCATTTATCAACAGCCTATTACTGCCTCCCCTTGTCCAACTGAAATCATAGGAGCACAGTGGTCCTCAGCATGGAATTCATATATATTAAAGATGTCTTGGGAAAGTTTGGACAACTGAGTTAGCATGCTCAACAGTCAGCTGATTTGTGTGACTTCCAGAAGTTTTCTGTAAATCCTGTTGTCGATAGTCATTTGTTAAGCGTAAAAGGCTGAAGATGGCAAAATGAAGTCGCCCTCTATCTGTATTTCAACACACTCAACCTGACTTACCACAGGCGTCTCTTTTTCAAGTGCACGCAGGCATGACGCCGCTCAGTTCCTCTTGCCTAGAGTAGAATGCTTTCTCCTCTTAAAATCAGAATTCCTCTTTCAATTAACCGCCAACGAGGCACCGGGGTTCAATCAGAGTTGCATTGTTGAATACCCCATTTTTCTTGTCCCTTTCTGTCTGCATGAGGAGTTTCAGATGAGCAGAAAAGAGGTGTTGTGTTGTCTCAAAAGTCTCTCTAAATTATACTGGCCTTAATAGAGTTGCTTTATAGGCTATAATCAAATCCCACCAGACCCTTCTATCTGAATTGTGAGGCAATAGCACATGAATGCAATGTGCTACAGCGGTGATGACATACATATTTTTATGCCTGCATGGTTGTGGTTGTGCCTGCCTGTGGGATCTTTTGGAAATGTGACTCTTTGAGAGTACCGATCACAAATCAATCTTTGTGCTAAATAAAACAAAATGCATTCACTTAACACTGAGCCTCACATGTTTTGAGAAGTAATCCTATATATTAAAGCATGTCATGCTCATTGATCTCGCCAAGGACTCAACAACTTTTTTCCACGGGCCCAGTTTGTCCTTTTAGAAGTGAGTTTTTTTTTTTTTCTTTTTCCAAGGGGCTGTAAAAGAGAAGATCTAGGAACGCGGCCCCCTTTTTTTCTACAGGGCTCCTAATATGTTCCATATTGTGAGTTTAAATGGGGTGGACTCAGGAAATGCAGTCACACTGCTTTGCCTTCCAAGCTTCCAGTCTGAGGTTTGGCCTGCAGTGCTGGTGGTTCTGTGGACTGGGGCTGATTGGGCGGCTGGAGCTGCCGAGGCGGTTAGGTTCAGCCATGTGGGCTTTCTTCCTCCTCTCCTCAGGAGCGGAGATGTCCACGTCGCTAGTTCTGTTTTGTTATGTTTCTGTGCCTGCGAAGGAGCCCCATTTCATGTAGATCGCACATTAGTGACTCATTCTGGCCCACTCACACTTTGTTTTCCCACTGCAACTTTCTCAAAGATGCATCAATGCTTAAAGGACATTTTGTGAATTACGCTTATTCACTTTCTTGCCAAGATTTAGATGAGAAGATTGACACCACTTCTGTGTCTTTGCAGTAAATTTGAAGCTGTAGCCAGCCGGTTAGCTCAACATAAAGGCTGTAAACAAACTAGTCTGGCTCTTTTTGAAGGTAACAAAATCCAAAGCATCTCTATAAACAAGTAAATGCACTCATTGCGCAGCAGACTCAGGAAGTTACAGCTTAAGGCCAAGAAAAAGATGAAATATAACCTCCCGAAAAAACAGAACTTGTTTTTATACTTAACACTCAGAGGTGTTGGCAGGCAGGCTAGCTGTTTCCCCCTGTTTTCAGTCTTTATTGTAAGCTAAGCTAACAGCTGTTGGCTGTAGCTTCATGTTTACTGCACAGACGTGAGAGTTGTATCAACTTTCTCATCTGAAGTGAGTAAAAGTATTTCCCACAATGTCAAAATGCTCCTTTAAATTCTCCATTATCCTTTATAAACAGCGATCAGTAATGCTGTCCTCTTGATGCATATTTTGTGTCCAGTGTGAGATTGTGAGATTTTCATTTAGCCTGTGCCAGAGCTTAAACCAAACCTCCAGCTGTTGGAGATGACTTCATGTAGCTGTTTAACTACACTGCTGGGCAGTGCGAGGCCCAGCTATAAGAGCGTATCTCTGAGAAGCGTGAAGATGAGTGAGGAGGCTCAAATTCCAGCCCAGAGGTCAGGTTTCGCATTCCTGGGGCACAACACCACCGCCTGTCTCCACACTGACATACCTGCTGAGTGTATGAGTGCCAGCGAGGGGCCAGGAATGTGCATGTGTGTGTGGGCGCGCACGTGTGTGCACATGCACGTGGTGGAGTGTGTCCTCTCCATGCAAACTAATGTGTCAAAGTGAACATATTACATTCCATTACACATCATCAAACATACATACAGGGACTTATCAAAGCAAACAAAAGGAGTGCTCTGTTTTTTTTCTCTCTCTCTGATGTGTGATACAGAGGGAAAAACACACACAGATGTAGAGAGGGGTTGGTTCACCAAATCAAACCAAGCGCTCATTACTCCATGCACGCCATTCACAATCAGCTCAAAGGGTGGATAGGAGTCCAAAAGAGCAAAAAAAAAAAAAAAAAGTAGGGCTCCTTCTTGTCTCATTTGAGCAGAGCTGGTGCCCTTGAAACAGAGGAATCCAGAGAGGGGAAACTGCTGCAGCTTTTAACTGCTCCTGGTGCCTACCGGGCTGCTCTGCTGCAGCATTTCATTTCAGTTTAAAAGCATCGCGAAACAAAACCGACTTGTCTTTGTAATTGTTCAGTCATTTTGTTGTGATTTTAATGGGGAGAGGGATATGAATACCAGTCCAGCCGCACACAGTGGTTTCCATTATTTTAACAATAGTGTTTATTTCACTGTCTTTGAACTGGGCCTGTATGAGTAACATGAGGGGAAAGTAAATCACTAATTAGATTTAAGTGAGGCTTTCTTTGTTGCAAATATAGTTACAAGACCGATTTAGTAGAAACTTGAATTAAGAACTGCATGGATTGCTTCTGCATCCTCAGACTTTTAGTTGTGAGAACACTGCTTCAACGGTGAAGCTACTAAAAAAATGCACTAAAACTTACATTAGTCCATCCCAGTGTAAATGTTTTATGGGCAATGACATCGTCTTGGATGTTAAAAGCACTATTCATGATGCTATCTTAATACTAAATTTATGTCAGGCTTGGCAACCCCAGTGCAGTGTAACTTTACATTCAATACTCACCTCTTTGCCAATAAAGTTGCAGTAGACACGGCGGTCTCTGGCCAGGAATTGTTGGCTCATCTGCTCAATACTATGGATCAGCAACACAACACCACCCAGCAGTAATTTATCATGGTAACAATATACTGAAAACTTTCCAGTTTGCTTCAGTTTTTAAATCAATCTTGAGTTTGTCCAGGTTGAAGGTTATCAAACAGCAAATTACACTTCATCAAACTTCACCAAAGGAACTTGACCCAGCGGACGGGTGTTCACTCCCCAGACTCTGTGCTTTTGTGAGGTCCCTTGAGAATATAAGCGTCCCCTGAGGGCTTCCCAGCCAACAAGAGCAGCCAGTGTTAATAACATGTCTTATTCCTCGAGGGCTGTGCAACATGATCTCCATCTGACATTCCTGGGCTTTTGTTTGTCTCCATTTCCACTGCGCTCCAGCCCCAACTGCTTCACTCGTCCCGTGCCATCCCATATGAGGCTGTTTAACATCTTAATCTGCTGCTGTCTTTCATCTGGCTCCTGTTAAAGCCTTAACAGAAAGATTGTGAATGCTAACTTCTGTCAGCACCTGGCTGTAAGAGAGCAGGGGAGAGGTGGCGAGAGGGAGCGGAGCCGGCAGGAGAGAGATGGGGAATGGAGGATTTAGAGTGGAGAGAGTACACGTTTTCTCAGTGGGGGAAGGAGGATTCTGGTCCTGTACTGGTACTTTACTTTAAATGCACCAGCACAACAATGTATAAACACTCTATTACAAGAACAAGTCCTGCAATTAAACTCCTTCTTAAGTCAAAGTACAGAAATATCAAAAGTAAGAGTTCCCATTCTGCAGAAAAATGTCTGCAATGTATTTTTAACAGTTAATACTGATGCATCAATTCATAACAGGCATTTTTCTGTTGTAGCTGGTCGAGGTGGAGCTACTTTTACCTACTTTACGTAAAGTTTTCAGTATTTCAGTCCAGGGATCAGGCCTCTTTAGAGGGTCCCAAGATATGTCTGAATATATCCTAATTTGACCTTTTTTGGATCTGGACATTTCAATGAAATCATCTGATGAGTTTTGAGAGGAAATCACTCTCAAGTGGAAGTCTTGATAACCCTTAGACAACTGAACGGGCTCACAAGTCGAAATGGCTGAAAATCAATGGCTTAATCGTTAAAAATGCATCATATTTTATTAATGTGTTTTGCGCATTTCATGTAAAGTCTGAAAAGCATCTAGTAACTACAGTATCGTGGTAAAAGTAATGGTAAGATTAAAAAGTACAATACTTCTTTCTGAAATGTAGAGGAAGTATAAAGTAGAATAAATACACTGGTCAAGTATAAGTAGTAACTTTTCACCGTTAAATGTGCTGTACGCATTTTCTGTTAAAAAAAAGATGATTTCAAAGCAACCTGTCTGCTAGTTTTACTACAAACATTGGCTCCACCTCCCCTACATGGATATTTATGTTCCCCCTGCTATGATTTATCATATAGATCAAACACCTGAGTGACTGACATGCATTCATTCTCTGATATCTCTTCCTTTTCTATGCCATTGTTTGTTTGGTTTGTTATCTGCTCTTGATAGCTTGCCCCTGAGCGCGACGGGGTGCTTCTCACAGATTCCTCTGCAGATTTATGTGAACGCCCATCCCCTCGCCTGTGGCAGCAGGTACGAGTGGCGGCAGCCTGTTAGAGCTGACGAGTCTGATGATGTTCTTACAGCCATTAACATTGCAAACAATCGCTAATAGGAATGAGCCCCCAGCTACAGAAGCCAGGTCAGCGTCAGTACAGTGGTGTATCAGACAACCATTGTCGTTAGGAGGACAACAATGCCGAACATAAAGCAGCACACAGATCAATGCAGCCTCTGAGCCTTCACTGAGCGCATCTCCTCTCTCCACTGGCATTCCTCTAATTGCTTGAGTCTTTTTTTCTTTGGCCTGTATGAACAAAATGAAGCAATCCAGAGGAATTAATATAAATGCTGTAATAACTGCCCGCAGGGCTACTCAAAATCAGGATAATAGCAGGCGCCTTGCGAGCAAAAAGAAAAAGAAAATCCTCATTACACTTGCTTCTGCATTCTTCCCGATGGGCCGACATGCTGCGGCTTGTCACTTATGCTTGGAAAGTGTACAGACTTATCTGTGTTGCTGCCCTTCATTCCTCCTGCGCCCAAGAACAGGCTGCAAAGCGAAGGGGGAGGCCCATATTTGACTGAATTATGTGTTTGTGAGGGATGTAATGAAATTCATATTTTTTGTAATGTGTTTATGTCCCGTGGCGCTCTGGTGTGAAAGTTCAGTTCTTCTCCAGGAATCCAAGATGCAGTCTTGAACTCTCCTGCCAAGCTCTCACTCTCGGGTATAGGTTTAAACTGAGGGCAAGGTAAATTTGGTCCTCAGTGTTGGTTTATTTTTGCTGGCACACGCACGTTTTTGGGCACAACCACGCATCTGCTAGTATTTCAGGTCTTTGGCACGGCCTTAGTCGGTGAGGTACAGTATCAGGGGATTTCTTCCCTCTGGCGATGGCTCCAGTCCAGTCTAAGAGGCCTGTTCACATCTAAAAGAGGCCCCCTGTGTCAATGTGATCACTGTGTGAGAATACAAGAGAATAGGTAGGTGGTTGTTATAGCAGGACAAGCTAGAGACACACTGGTGGAGGCTGATCAGACTTACTACACGAGGAGTCAAAGAGCTGTTTTATTTTGTTTTGACTGGACAAATATTTGTGAGTCCATTATGAGGTTACACCTACAGACATGGGCTTAGGAGACAGTAGGAGTTTGTTTTCATCCTTTTCATCTTTCCCTCACTGCTCCCCCTCTTCCCTCCCTACTCTGGCTCTCCTCCCCCCGTCAGCAGAGTTTTTAATATCAAAGTGCGCTGTCTGACAGGGGTAAGTCTCAAACAAGGGCTCTTTTGTTGGGTCTCCCTCCAACCGGCCAGGAACGACAAGAACTTGTCAACCCTTGTTCGGTTAGAAAGGAAGATGAAGAGAGGGAAAAAGGGTCAGGACAGAATTGGCTCTTCTACAACGTACAAAAGAGATTATTTAGGTGTCTGGCAGTGGGTATGAAACTGAATAACTTAATTTCAGCTTATTAAGGAGCAGACATACTGTAGATATGAAAACACTATTCATTTTTCAGATTCCCCTTATATCTAATATCATCACACATAATAGAGACACAATCTCTGTGTCTGTGGGAGAGGGGGAAGACTCTTGTGACTTTGCCAGAAAACAGAGCGACAACCACAGCCAGGGAAAATATAATACTATATAATAAAATCGGCTTGCCTGGTGTTAACACTAATGTCTTGTTATTCGATGCTGAGGCTACATACAGTATGTATATCCAGCTGTGCTGGAAAGTAACCAAGCACGTTTACTCAGGTACAACACTTAAGTACAGTTAATACTGGGACTATAGTTAATACTTTACTTGAGTATTTCCATTTTAGTCTACTTTACACTTCTACTTCACAACATTTCACAGGCAAATTGAGTTTTTCCTCCACCACTGATATCCAGTAAATTAGAGAACACAGTCGGCCCAGTGTTGCTTCAGGGGTAAAGTTAAGGGTGAGAAAAGACAGCCGCTATCCTCAAAAATGTTGTGAAAACCTCTTCCAAAGAATTCTCTCACTATGCTCTTGCTATGGAAAAAATAAAATGCTCTCAGCTCTTGTGACATACCACAGTACTTTTATGTTCCTGTTTGCGATATGAACAACCTCGTGCTGGCTTTGATGGGCCGCTTGACAAAGATCGTCATGCTGATTCAAGGACTGATATTTAGTTTGTTCCCACAGTTGTAGAGGCAGGAATGAAGTCACGGCAGAGAGGGTGATCATTTGATCTTGAGGATGAACAACCTACGATGTATTTGTGCATTCTTTGAAGTTATTCTATATCTGATCCTTGATCCTGCCTAAAGTCACCACTGCCATGTTACCACACCAGCGTGCATTGAGTTCAGTCTCTGTTAAGTGTTTTTTCATGTTCATGACCACATGAACCAGTGACAATCGAGATGTGCTGGATATTAGTGCTATTCTTGCTTGAAATACACCCTCAAACAAACCAGTATTTGCACTGAGGCAAAATGTTCTTCCCATGCTATGTGTAAACTTTTTCTGACCTCTGTCCACAAAGAACGTCCCTATGAGTTGTGGCTCAGGCTGTAGGTATGAAAATGTACATTTACAGTGAGCTGTAATGTACACCAGGGGAGAAGGAGAAGGGAGTGCTTGTGGCTGGTGGCCAGCTGAGGCCCCAGATGTGCGGCGTTGTTTGGGCCTTGTCCTGTGTTGTAAGTGTGTAGTGTGGAGCCAGCTACTGGACACACACTGAGGGATCTGGGCAGCAGATGACGGCTCACTGTTCCTGGCGTGTAAGATAAACTGTCGGCTATTAAGGATTTACAACGTGAAAATGCTAACAGAAAGAAATCCCAGGTCAGTGAGAAAGGAAGATGTGCGTGTTAGAAAAACATACACTCGCACAATAATGTGGGAAAATTAACCGCTCTTATTTTGAAGTAATATCATTATTAGTAACATTTTATGTTAATGTTGATCATGTCAAACTGAAACAAATTCATCCAATGATGTCCAAGGTTGTGTGGCATGTTGTGGAATATAGCTGGGCCTGCGGTTGGTTTAGTGTTGAACACGTTTGTTCCCGTCAGCAAAAAAAGATGATCAGATTAGATAGTTAGCTGTGGTGCATACCATCACACCATGACAGTTTCTCTTTTAATGGCACAGTGTAAGGGAGCAGGTATATGTGTCACTGCTGCCTGCATTGATCAGTTTTTGGGGCCACTTGTAGCCATGAACTCCACGTTAGCAAATCATCCCCTTATCAGTGCTTATTTACACATTTAGAAGTTACGGAGCAACACAAGTACTAAATATGTGGCTCTTCAGCTGGCAAACGCTCTAATATGTTCGCCGGCTAGTTGCTTTAATGCCATGTGGTGCTGAGCAGGTAGTGTGCAGTGAGATTTTAGAGCTTTTTCACTGAAAACAGCAGCCTGCTGTCGTCAAAAACAACTCTATGACAGAGGCGAGAGTCAAATCTAAACAGTATAAAGTCGCTTAACAGGAAGAGGATGCAGTAATAATGCTCTGAGGGTATACTTGCATACACCTTGTACCAAACGGCTGTGATTAATCCAAATCAGAAATACTCCATCTTGGCTTACTTTTCTCATGTTCTGTTATGTTCTTTATCAGGAGATGGAATCAATCTCTAATTCTTTCATTCCTTTGTAGTTCTTCTTCATCTTTTGACATGTTGTAAAATGTTTCTGGCTTAAACCCAAATTGTGGATGTATATCTGTAACATTATAACTATTCCACTGTCAAAAAGGTTTTCCCCTTCCCTGTACTCTTGGTGAGTTTGTCCTCCTCTTGCCTTGGTTTTGCCTTTTTCCATGCGGTCATGGAGATGGCTACCTGTTCCCACACTGACTTGTGAACAGAGAGCCGAAGCAGCAGAGGTAATGCTCGTCCACCTTCCCACCACCTTGTTTGCTTTCCGCCTTACACGACGTGCTGAGAATGAAACCTTGCTATTTTGAGACACTTCAGGGAGGAAAATACTCCACCCAGAAGTTATGCAATTTAAAAACATAAAAAATGTTCCATATTTCTTTCATGGGCTTTTCAAGAATGGCCAACACTCCTCGAGGGCCACGTGTGGAGTCCATGAAGGGTTTGTTGGACGGGCACGGCGTACACACAGCTCAGGGAGGGAGTGGAAGTGTTCTGTCATGGTTGAACATGGGCGTCTGGTGGTGATTAGAGAACATTTGTTTCTGTCGGAGCACAAAGCTTCAGCCTTCTCTCTGCGTGATAGATGAATTAGTGGAAGTGAACTGGATAAAAGGATAAAAAGGGGGCACACTCATCAATGAAATACTTTGACACGGAGATGTTTGGCGATTACCTGCAGTGGAATGTGTTTCCAGATCAAATTTAAGAAAAATCTCTTCAGTCTGTTTTTCTTTCCTGTTTGTGTGTGTGTGTGTGTGTGTGTGTGTGTGTGTGTGTGTGTGTGTGTGTTCTGTGCTCTCATGGACCAATTTTTCCATTTGTATTTCAAGCCTGTGTATCCAAACTTGTCCTTTTCTAATTCTAAGCCCTTGTTGTTTTCTTCCCTCTCTCTCACACACCCACCCACCCACACACACACACACACACACACACACACACACACACAGACCCACACACACACACACACACACACACTCACAGACCCACACACATGCACTCATGCACATACATAATAAACATACAAGTTGATGACCTGGCTAATGCTTGTTCCTTGTCTAAAGAGCAGAGATAAAGACAGAGAGGAAAGTGGCGAGTGGTGCAGTAGACCCCCCCTCCCCTCCTGTCCTCCCCAAGGGGATCGGATGTTCTCAGCCGTTATAAGCAAGCAAAGCTGGCGGCCGGCAGACCGTCTGGCTCCAGAGCAGCCCGGGCACACAGACAATGCCAGACCTTCTGTCATGAGGTTTGCTTTCACTGAGGTCAGCTAAACAAGGCTCTAGGCCCTAAACACAGCCATGTGCACACGCACTCTTCCATCCTTGTACACACGTGCACATCTGAACACACTCGAGATAACTTACTTTATTTCCTACCTTAGGCAACAGTGTCAGTCTCGTGTTTGTGTTGTCTGTGTCTGTGTTTGCAGTGTCACTCTGTCCTGCAGTCAATGGCCTCTCTGTCCTTTCTAACTCCGGGGAGAGCCCATCGTTTGACCTGCTCCCTGTGCCAACATCCACATACTTTACATGCCGTAGCATTTTAATTAGAGCAGCACTGTATGTTATCATGCATATAACACCACCAACCGTCAGAGCTGCGATGACACATGATGGTGGCATACCATCACAGTGTTTGCGAGTGAATTCACACGTCTGTGGGGTAGTACTGATGTTGGTGTTTCCAATATTTTTGTCCATCATATCAACACGTGTATAAATATTTGGAATACATTAGATAGGAATGCAATCCAGTGGTGGAAAGTGTATTTACTTGAGCACTCTACATAAGTGCAGTTAGACTACTATTTTTATCTGCACAACATTTAGTTGGGGGTCTGACAGCTATAGTTACTGGTTCCTTTACTATTTAAGATTCTACATAGATGAAATGTTAATTGATAACATATGGTGCCTTGTTAAACTGTTATATAATATTAGCTTCAGCTTGCGACCAGCTGCAACATGAAAATTCTGCTTACACAGTAATGCATCAGTACTAATAATCACACAATCAGTGTGAAATATTTATACCATGTCTCCATGTTTTTTATAGCTGCACTGTTACATCACTTGGACATATTCTAGTTGTCTCAGGCATCCGTTTATACACATTTTCCCCTAAATTTATACCGACAATTCTAGTATCTGTATAAATTTCAGATCTCCATTGACTGAAGTTGTGCAATTTTTAGAAAATGATCAGCTGCACAACATGGGTTTGCAATGACTGACTCACCTACTGCTGCTGCTTGTTTTGGTGCATATTTGTGTATTTTGCGATTCAAGTAATGTAATCCCACTTTTGTCCTCACCTGTGAGAAAAACAAGCTTGTTGTAAATGTGTTTTACAGCAGTACTACGCTCCTTTGAGTCTGAAGGGATAGACGGGGAGGAGAGGAGGGCTGCAGGATGGATCTGGTCTCCTGTGTCTGGGATGCGCCAGTCTGCCTGCGCTCAGGAGAGCAGAGTAACTTTTGTGAGTGAGTTATTCCAGCTGAGGCTTCTTTGTAGCCTGCTGCAGCTGTTTTTGATTTCACAGTCCATCCCCCTCCTCTCTCGCAGCAAGCATCTCAGAATGGATACCCCCCTCTCCACACACACACACACACACACACACACACACACGGACTCTCCCTCCATTACCACCCCTATACTACACTCTGATACTCTCTCACATTTACTCTCACATGTTAAAATAGCGACACGCACCACAACAGGTGTTTACACTCACTTGTCTGTCCACACAGGTTTCAGGGTGATTTATGAGGGACAAGAGGAAATTAAGCATGAAGGATTACATTGTGTTTGAGACACCGGCAAGACCTGCAGAGTGTGTGTGGTGTTCTCTCTAAGAGGCTGCTGGCCTGCAAATGTGACTCCCCTGATAGACCAATTCAGCCTGAACAATTATGGATCATATTCTGTACACATAAACACTTCTATAAACACATGGTGACATGCACTTTTATAAGAGGAAGTGATCAAATCATTGAAGCGCACTTAGCCGAAGATGATTTTGATGTCAGGGGTCACACTCTAACGATGAGGAGGATTTTTTTATGGATTTTATGGGTTTATCAGAGTTACATTTTTTCACTTTAGTACTTTTCTGGAAGCCCTTTTTTCTCAGTCTGTTTTTGGTACTTTGGCTTCTCAGAGCAACAAAAATGTATATAAATATATATTGTATGACCTTGAGACAAAGGATTTGGCCAAGAATAACAAAGAGCACTCTCATTTTAAGTTGAGATGTCTACATTATTGTCTCTAGAGGAGCAAATAATGCGCTCTGAAATGTTTCCTTTTATCCTCCCTCCCCTTTGGCCTGCTCCCACTCTGCTTTCCCTCCTATATCTCCTTCTCTTCCTTCTCACCCACCCCTGTTTTTTATCACTCCCTCTCTCTCTGAATGAGCTGCCCTCGGATTACTGGGGCTTGTGGAGGTCTATCAGAAACATGTGTGGAGGGTTGGAGGCGGCTGATGGGAAGTCCTTCGTCAAGCGGCTCACCCTCATTTCTCCCAAAGAGCCTGAGCCAGTGGGGAAGAAAAACTCTCAGCGAGTTCAAAGACAGAAACTTATTGGCTTTTTACAGGATATTATTTTCCACCAAATGGATAAACAGGAAAAAACTTCTCACCCTAAACCTCTCTCAGTAAAATACAGGAGCCAGTTTGGAAAACTGGATCATTCACCCCCCCCTCCTTCTCTCTCTGCACTGCCTTCAGTCATCGCCGCTCCGGCTTTTAGCCTGTGATTCTCCTGCCGTCTGTCTCTGTCTGACAACCCTGTCTGAGTTTGACTTCATATAACAACATCAGAGACATGACATGCTGGGATTTTGGGTGATCACACATGATCATGGGTCATCACACTAAAACATGTCAGTAAATGTCAGAATAAAACGCAGCATAATCAAGACGTCCTCACAGATCATGTGGTCTGCTGATCGTAAATGTCTCATGGTAATAATGTCAATATATGATTAATAGAGGCACCCACTGTAGTAAATTACACTTTTAGTTTACCTTTTTGGAGCTCATTCAGACCATGTTATACTGCCACCTTGTGGGCTCTAATTGTATTATCCTGTAGGCATAAACTTGCAATAAGATTTAAGTTTGCGCTTTCAAAATGAACCATTTTCTAAACAAAACACTTAAAACGTATAAACATACTGAAGCTGTGTGTACTTTGTATGTGTTTTCTTTCTGTGCGTGTGAGTCAAACATGATTAATGGGCACAAAAAGTTCACAAATTTGCTTTTACGTTATTTATTTATTCTCGTAATGTTTAATTGCCAGTGAAATATTAGATCATTTTACCTCTTTGGGCCTCGAACAGTCTGATCTGAGAAGAGGGGAAACCAAACGTTTGATGGAAACATGACAAGGGGCCCCAGCTAGACACAGCTTCTTTGTAAGGAGCCACATGCCAGAAAGGTTGAGAGCCACTGGTTTAATCTTTTACAATGTATTTTTTTCTAAATCTTAATCTGTAAAGTAACTAATAACTATTACTAACTATAGCTATATGTCGTGGAGCAGAAGTAGAAAATGAAAATACATCGGTAAAGCATAAGTACCTCAAAATTGTACTTAAAGACAATACTTAAGTAAATAAAGTACATGTATGTAGTTATTGAACATGTGGGTGATGAGAGTGAGAGGTGGCTCTTTAGTTCTGGTGTAGTAAAGTGGCTGTTTGTCACTATGTTCACTTAATTACTCTATTTTGTCATTTCTGCGTGTAAATGAGAGTCATTATGCAACAAAGATCAAAGGTCTAAGGCACTGCCGTAACCAATTTACTCCATCACTTCCAGTCTATGTGGTGTCAATTCCCCAGTTACTAAGTGCATTACACAGCTTAAAACCAAGTCTCTCTGCTTATTAAGAAGAGATCACTGCAGAAGAATCCTGCTGAAACAAGAAAATGTCGTCCCGGCCTCTCTTTCAGCTACCAAGCAGAGACTGAGCCGTCTGAGAATGGGCCAGAGAAGGGAATGGAAAAATCCACGGCATTTAGGTAAAGCCATGTCATAAAGGCAACACTAATGAGCCGGAGGTTTTAAGAGAGGGAGAGGAGGAGGAGGCGGCGGGAGGAAATGGTTTACATATGGATTTGAAAGAGCGCAGGCATCACAGCTATGTTCTGTATTTAATGAAGCAAAGTAATCCCAGTGCACATGTCTCTCTCCACTGCTGCTGCTGCTGCCCGGCCCCTCCTCTGTCACACTAACACTTCTGTTTTATCCTTTGTACCACATTTAAACACATTCATTTGTTGCAAGGAGTAGGTTAAGTTAATATCAGATAATGGTAATACACTTTGACCAGGCTTGTATCAAGGAAAAGTATTACAGTGCTTGTAATGTTGTCATACTGTAAGCATTCCCTTTATTTGACTCTCTTACAGTGTACTGGATCCCTTTACCAACACTTAGACTGCATCTCTCTTAGAACAACAATGTCTGACTTTTCTGAGGCTACCAGCACTAAAACAAATCATTAGAAATCATTTCTCTGCTAAGTCTCTGTGGTTAAACTACCACTTAAGCTTAACTAAGAATGGACTGAGCGGAGGTCATGTGAAAACGTATGATAGATAAAAGTAAAAGACTGCTGAAGACTCCAACAAGCCTGATAGCTTTCTTCTCCTGAGGGCCCATTAAATAGTTTTCAAAGGCACAAGTGTTTTAATAATGAGTGGCAGTACCTGGAAGACAATAAAACTCTTAGACCTTATAAATGTTTCAGGCTCATTCAGATGCCTCATCTGCACGCAAAGTATAGCAAACTAAAGCGGCGAAAATATGAAAATCTAATCACATTACAATCAGATTTCATTACATTCATTATATTAAAAGATCATACCAATGGTTTCACATGTGGTAGCCCCTTTACTGACAGTCCCATATCCTTCAAGTCACATTTAAACATTATGCAAATCTGCTACATTTTAGATTTTTTGAATGTATTTTTAAACCGTTCCAGGCAGCCATTGTTTTCCATTCATGTCTGTCCACTGTGCATCAATAAGAAGCATACATGGTGTCTATCACAATCGATCACAGCGAACATCAAGTCTGCGTTAAATGTTCAAATCTGCACTTAAACTGCATCACCACAATGATAACATTGGCAAAAATGAATGCAGACACATTTCATCAGGATACAAACGGATTTTCATGTTGTACAGAATTGAATGAAAAGCTAAAGCTTTGTGGAGCTGAAGAAAAAAAGAGATCAAAATATCTAAAACTGTGCAACATGCGAAATGACCAGTGAACGGCTTTCTGACCAAACTGTACAGTAGCTGTTTTGATCAATAAGATGATGTAAATACATGAATAAAACCCTGTCATACGTATTATTTAATAAAAGTTGGTGGGGTTTTTTGTAAAATTCAGTGTGGAGTGTGTACATGGAAATATTCTTAGGAACCTGATCAGCAACAAATGACTCAAGTGTTGTTTTTGTGTAAATTAAAGTAATTAAAATTTTACTGGCAGCCCCTCAGTGTCACAGACATTCTTTACTTCAACCACTGAATTAAAACAGCAGAGGGGATTTGTGGTGTGGGAGTTTTTTTAAAGACAGTATTTTATGTGACACATAATTAAGGAAGTTTGGTCCTTAAATGGTTACCCCCCTTTAAATTGAATCCCCCTTTATCGCCCACATCTGTGGCTCTCAGTATGTACCCGTTATTGAGCCTAAGAAACAGTCCAAACACACATTTGACAAAAAAAGTGAAAATGATAAACAGATGCATTGCCTCAGTTGCAGCCTTCGATCCAAATGTACAGTAATCACATCACTCTTACCTAAACCCACTGTAATTTTGCTAAAACACACCTGCTGCTGCCCCCTCCACCCATGAAGACACCCTCTCTTAAAGACCGTCTGTGACCTTTCTACATCACGCTCATCAAGGCCCGGTGGTCCAGGCCTGCAGACGCTCTGCCATGCTCTGACATTATGAACCCCTGTGGACTGGATGATGGGTAGACACAATGGGTTTGACTGCAGCAGATGATGCAAATGAGGTTTATCTAAACACAACAGCGGAGGGACACGAGGGGTCTCTCCTGTCATCGTCCAGATCTGAGGAATGTGTTTATTTACCTCCCTGAAACATGGCCTCCTGTAGCTACTGCAGATCATTCAGCCCAGAAATGACTGCCTGAAGGTTGGTCACCGGCTTATTACTTGGTCAAATGCATCTCTGCTATTAATGCAATATTATACGAAGGTATAATATCAAACATCTATATTTATATGATATATAAAAGAATACAGCACTTTCCTTGGGAAATGTTTATACAAATATTCTTAATTTAACTATAATCCTCTGAAGATCAGAAAACCGCAGAAGAGAACACAGTAAAAACCAATAAGTTTAGTATATTAAAATCCCCATTTAGTGAGTTTTCCAACAGCTAATACACCTTACAATAAAAATGTATATTTAACATATTTTACAAAGATTAGAATTAATGAGTTAATATACTCATACTAATGAAAACTCATTTTCAGCATACAGTTAAAGAGATCAAAAAGTTTACAATTGCTGGCATACTAATACTAATGAGAAGACATTATAAGGAAGCACCAAAAATAGTGATGAGTCCAATAAGAGCTCTCCACTGCCTGCAGCTCTCTGAAATAAGCAAGTTTTAATGTTCAAGTGTAATGCTTAATTATCCATACATGGCCATTTACAAGCATATTGCCACAGGGCTCCAGCTCCACAACAGTCCCCAATCTAATAGAAGATAGCATTATTGCGTGCAGTCAGAATTATTCACTGCATTACCCACGATTCATAGCATGTATTAACACAAGCAATTTCATGCATATGGATACAGTGGGTCTTAGCAGGGGAGCTCCTGATTGCTCTGAAACTAATTTCACAATCATTAGTTTTGGTGGTGGTGTGAGTGACAGAGTGTATTTACCAGATCTAAGAAAATGACAAGTTCCACAAGCTTAGCGGAGGAAGTTGTAAAGATGAAAAGTCTGATCTACGTGAAGCTCTGTGTTTTCAAGTCAAACTGTAGTCAGTTAAAGGAAATCTGCTTTGATTTACTAACTTCTTCTTTCCAAATGCACCGATGATATCAATGTCCACACATAAAGTAGAGTCACAGAGGGCGAGATCCTTTGTAAATACAGGCCCAGTGCATGAGGCACCGGCCATACAGAGCGCCGTTTTAGCCTGGAGGAGAAATTAATGAATCATGGCCAAGTGCTGCATTCCATCCATATGTAAGATGAGAAGATATTTTGCAAAGCCTCTGAATCAACTTAATGCTGTTATGGGCCATTGTTCACAATAAACATGTAAATTGTGTTTATGGAATAGCATATAAATCACCGGCACTGATTCACAAATAAATTATAATCACAGTGAGTCCTCGCCATTCTTCGGCATATAGGCCGAATAAAAAGAAAGAAAGAAAGAAAGAAAGAAGCAAAACACACAAACACACAAATACACACTGTTACTAATAACATCAATGATGGCTCATTACATATATATACTCAACTACTGTGCTTAAGTTAAGCACAATTTTGAAGTATTGTGCTTTTTACTCCGCTGTAGTTACTAGTTAATTTGAAGATAAACAATATGAAATATAATCAAGAAAAAAGATCAAGTTTTTTTTATCCTCAGGGGTAGATTCACAAGCTACCAGCTGCGACATTAAAGTGATCTACACTTGATTCATCAATAATTATAACACAATAATATAATATGTAATATTTTTAAATGGGCCTTTCTATTTATATAATGAGTGCTATGACTTCTGGTATTTTAAGTATATTTTTATGTTAATACTTTCGTATTTTTACTTGGGTAAAATTTTTAATGCAATTGGTATAGTTACTGTTACCCAACTAAAGGATCGTAGTCCTTCTTCTGTCAATGCAGTAACCATGACACTGTGACAGTGAGGCCTTATACACAATACCAGAACCCTGAAACTAAAGCAGCTAAATGGAATTTTACCTTTATTAGTTTTATTATTTTCTTTTAAATAACAATGCTTTTTCTACTGTGACATGTCAAAATGTCCTCAGTGTCATAGAACTGTTTACATTTAGGATGTAGATAGGTAAGATAGATACACAATAGAAAATGTTTGTCCAACATTAAATGCTGTAGTAATACTTCAAAGCCACTAGGTGGTGCCATGGTATCTGTATTGTTGATACTTGTTGTATTTCAGCCAGTGTACTTGTTAGTTTAATGAGTTGAAGTGATAAATCTAATATATACGCCACAGCTGTGAAAATATATCACAACAATATTCTTGATTATAATGTAAAATCAGTGCAGAACGACACTGCATGATTGATCACAGGATATCTTGACAATAAGACAAACTCTACCACTTTCTACTAAGTCACCCTTTATGAAGGGTTTTTATTAGACAACCTATTTACTAATGTTTTATAGACCCTTTAGAAGCCAATAATCAGAAAAGGTTTTGGGTTGCCAGGTTGTCCCTTTGGTTAGCAATGAGCCTGTCTATCAGGATTAACACATCTAAAAATGTTGATAACCCATTAAAACGTTTTGAATAATATATTGATTCTCGTCATGGCAGCTAGATAGTAAGAATTGTTGAACTTAGAGACTCAAACCTGCTGGCCATCTGAGGCCTTTTAGTGTGGAGTTTGCATGTACTCCCTGTGCTTGCAAAGGCTCTTTCCAGGCACTACAGCTTCCTCCCACAGACAAGACAAGCAGCGACAGTTAACTAGTGACTCTCAATTGCTCGTAGGAATGAATGTGAACATGAATGGTTATGGTCCAGGGTGTACCCTACCAAGGATGAGTGCACCATATACCTACTGAGGATAAACAATTCTCACCTTCCAGTAAGTGTTACATGTAAATGTTACTGTTATGTTGTAAATAATGCCTTTTGGTACAGATGCTCTGTCAACCTTTGCCAGAAATTGAGTGGTTTGATGGTCCAGAAAAATGAATTAAAAACTCACTAAAATATAAAGGAAGTGTCATGCTGGATAAGGATGGACACCAGCCAGAGAGGTTTTAAATAAAATGTGTCGTTTTAAAAAGTGGAGTCACCTGTGAGACAAACCAGAGAAAAGAAACAGAATGGGGAGAGTCGCATGGAGGAGGCAGGCAGAGAGGAGGATGTGATAGTGCCTCACCTCCACGGGTCTGAAGCCAGAGGAGGAGGATTTGAGGGTTGCTTTGGTTCTGGCCAGAGGGAGGCAGAGATGAGGGAGGTCACTACTGCTACAGATTTGGCGGTGCCACTGTCTGGAGAGAGATTGATGGCTGCAAGCAACAGATAACAGCTTGCAGTGTGAGAGGGGATTAAAAAAAGGCAGAGATTGTAGCGAGAACCTGACCCCACCCGTTTGAGGCTGTGCTAAGCAGCAACGCCTGATTCACACTGCAATTAACTGCTGAGGCAACTGCAGGTTTGTGGAGGGTAAATGTGAACTACTCTGATTTTTTTCATCATACAATATGCTGGAAGCTATCATTCATCCTACAGTGTTTTTATTTATAGCAGAACTGTGACCACAACTGGATGAATATTTGCTTTGAAAATGTGGGTCACTTGAAAGCTTTATAAGAATTCAGTGGTCTTATAATACTTCAAATGTCACTACAGTTTGCCCATATGGACACACAAAAGGCATATTTTACTCTAACTGTTACTCTATCCTTGTCTAAGCATTGTTGTGACAGCAGCCCAGCTGATTGGGCCCCTGCAAACCATCCTGCTTGTTTCCCACGTAACCCATGGGTGCTCCATCACAATGCCATTGTTATCCATCAGATTGTCTGCAGTCATTACTTATTCAGCCAGCCGTCCTGCCTTTTGTCCAAAATCATTCTTCACTCCGTCCCTAAGACCTTCTCCTGCACGCTGCGGCCCATCTGCCCCCCTGTCTGACACATACTACACGAGCCCCCATTTCTCTATCCCTCTCTCTCTCTCTCTCTCTCTCTCTCTCTTTCTCACACACACACAGACACACACACTGACACGCAAAAACTCTCCACGCCAGCTGTCCAGCTCGTGTCCCCCGGCAGTAAAAGGTACCGGCCGGTGCTGAATCAGACCATCACAGTACACACAAAAGCAGTGCTCACTGCTGTCCAGCCTGTTTCCATCACCGATGACAATGGCATTAAAAAACATCAAGTAAGCCATTTTCAGAGTTAATACAAAGAGTGTGTACACAAAGAGAGTCTAGATATCACGTATGCAGATTATTTTTTATTTCTGAATGTTAATTAAAAAAAACACGCAGTTGAATTAAAATGAGTTATAAGTAGAGGTGAAGCATTGATGGAGTAATTGATCTCAACTCATCAATTACTCCATCAATGCTTCAGAATTGGAAGAATTGTTTTTTTAAAGTCTTTTTTCAAGCAATAATGCCCAGAATGTCCAAGTTCCTACTTTAAGATTGTGAGGATGTGTTGCTTTTCTTTGTGATGTGTGATAATAATGGATTATCTTTCGGTTTCGAACCGCTGTTGGTACAAAACAAAATATTTGAAGACATAATCATTAGTTGCAGCCCTGATTGTAAGCCACTGACTGTAGATATATGTAGTTGCCAACTGACTGTTCTACAGAGAGCCATGAAGTGTCCTTTAATATTATTTTTCAGGTGCCACTGCCAAGATAGCTATAATATTTACTTAAGAAGAAGGAAGTTCGAAGCCATGCCAAATACTTTCTTAAAAATAGATAGAAGTCATTGATGGAGGTTATAAATAGAGAGAAGGGAAAGGGGGCTGGTCCTGAACAGGGATATTTATAGCACAGGCACATTGCTGTTTACTGGAGGCTGCAGCCAGGCCTGCACTTATCAATAACACCATAAAACCCCAAATAACACTGAATGGACAGTCGCCTCCCTCGTCCATTTCTGGAAAGATGCATCTGAGGTGAAATTAAATCACTTTTATGAGGGGATCAAAGGGATTACTCCTCAGGGTCTTCTATTCATGGACACAGTAAATGCAAAAGTTGTATCACTTTTCAGTGTCGACATATCTCTGATTACAACAATTTTTTTTTTCCATTTCTTGCCTCTTAAGTTTAAGTATGTTGAATGATCCAGCACAAGTAAAAGTTAATAGCACGCATTGTTTAAGAAAATGTAAGACATGGTGCATCTGATTTTGTTGTAAAAGCAAATGACCAAATCCTAGTGGTGTTAAAGTAGTTTATCAGATAGAAAGTTTTGTCACTGCATTTTAGTTCAGTTGTTTTAATCTTTGATTGTTTTGCCTTGAAGTCTTAGCAAGGAAAGGAGCTTGACAATTAGCTGTTGCATTTATTTTTCCTATGTAACAATCTTTAATCCAATTGTGACTGTAATATGCAGGGGGGAAAAAGGAGTTAAGCTGCATTATGTCTTGACATAGCTGCCTGATACAGGTGGAGGACAGACCAGCTGACTGAGGGGCAGGAGGAGGGGCAGACAGACAGCCAGCCAGCCCGGCTGCTGAGGAGCTGCTCCACTCCGACAGACGGCCAACTTGATCGGAGAGAACCTGCGACGCAAGCCGGCGCCGCTGCTGCTGAGTCCCGGGCAGCGACCGTCCGCCTGTCTGGGAGTTTGGCTAGCTAAGCTAACTGGTCGCTTTTATAGGAAAGACAAGCTGTGCTGTTAGCAATTCTGGGTGGAAAAATTAAATCAGAGTACTGCCGCTAATTGTTCAAGTTATAATTTAAAATGTCTATATTACCGTTCACTCCCCCAATCGTGAAGAGGCTTCTCGGCTGGAAGAAAGGAGAGCAGAACGGACAAGAGGAGAAATGGTGCGAAAAGGCTGTCAAAAGTCTTGTGAAGAAGTTGAAAAAGACGGGACAGCTGGACGAATTGGAAAAAGCCATCACAACACAGAATGTCAACACGAAATGCATAACCATACCCAGGTAAGGACACCAGCAGAGACGGCTAACTAGCGTTAGCTGCCCCGTAGTTAGCAAGCCAGGGCTGCTGACAGCTAACGTTAGCTAACTAGCTTGCTAGTTAGCCTGAGCTAATGTCAATAAGCCCCGTGTTTTTGTAAGAGAAGCAGTTTTCTTAGTTGTGCTGTTAACGCTAGCCTGGGCAGTTTAGTTGCCAAATACAGCGATGAAGAAATAAAAAGTTTGATGTTATGCGGAGGGGGTTTGATTGCACTGACGGTTAGCTTTAGCTGCCATGGTAAAAACAATCCTACACAGTGTAGCTAACATTGGCTGAACAAAGCAAACTTAACCTCCTTTTCAGCTTAAATTCTTTATTTTGGTGAGTGATCAGGTAACTGTCCATTGGTCTGAAATACCGATACGTTGCTAACGATGTCATTGTAGACTATTAAGTCTCAGTCCATCCTTAGTTTGCACATCCAGCATGAGCAGTGTGTCAATAGCTTATTAGCACTAACTACGCGCAAATGAAACATAATAATTGTGTAGTAATGTGGGGAAAGGTTGTAGTTAACGTGTCCCAAATACTTAAGCCAGTTTAAAAAATGTCTAAGCACATTTCACCTGCTGACATGGTCGCTGTGGCACATGTAGTGCTACATAAACAAATAGTTCACACGTGTGATGAATAGGAGAAGGGGTGGGATGGCGAAGCAGAACTCTGACTCACAGAGGATGTTTAGACTGGGGTGTGTGTACTCTGGGAAAGTTGGAATAAGGACTCGGTTTGGGATTCCCCATATGGGATACCCATCTGTCTAACACCAGTGACTCTAGTTTTGCTGCCATATGAGGTAACTTTTTATGGGTGTGAAGCAGGACTGTGCATACATACAGTTTTATTCTCACACATCTGAATGAGTCAACAAATGTTGATAGCAAATATTTTCATTTGATTGGATGTCGAACCAAAATATTGTGCAGTTTATGGGACAATGTTAGTCTTGAATCTTAATTTCCATCTGCTGAGATGCATGTGAATCTAACTGCTGTACAGTTGTTGTTTCTTTTGGTACATAAGAGGGTTGCCTCAGTCCACCTGGGTGTCAGAGCGGTCATCATGTCAGAGCGGCAAATCGCGGAGACAGGACATAGCCCAGGCCAATCTCAGCAGAGGCATGGGAATGCTAAACTCAGCTGACCCAACAAATACATCCTCTATGCAGGGAGCAGTGTCGGAAGCTGAGTCTGAGCCCATCTCGTCTGCAGCAGGCACTGATTTAGTCTGAAAGATTGAATAAAGTCGTTTAAATAGCAGGCAGAGGTGGTGGTGGTCCTGGTATATTTTTATTAGATGTTTCCTACTATTTATGTATCACACTTCTCAATCAGAATTTCCCCCCGGGGATCAATAAAGTATTTCTATCTATCTATCTATCTAAGCTTCACTTAACTGTATGTCTTTTGGTACCACTTAGCTTTTATGCTTACTTGAGGTAGACATGTCTTTTTTTTTTATTCTGCTGAAAATTGTGTCAACGTATGTTTTTCATTTAAATAAGAGTATTTATAAGTTGCCAAAGTTGTGGAAACTATATAATTTTGTATACATAGCAGCACATAGACAGCAAGATCAACCACACTAATGGGCCAGTCTTGGTGTCTTTTAACATCTAAATGACACACAATTATGGTATTTTTTTCTAAAATAAGATATACTTTTGAGCTTTAGATTTGTGATTTAGGAGATTCTGTTTTGTCTTGGAACATTTGGTCAGTTTTCTATCGTCCTGTCTTCTTTTAAATGATATTGTAGGTGTCTCTTGTTACTCAGGCGAGATGATCATGGCTGCTCATTGATGTTTGCACTCTTGCTTGAGTGCCTCTGGAAGTCATAATGTCAGCAGTGTCAGCAAAGCATGTCACTTCAAGTTCTGAATAAGTGATGGCCTATTGTAATTAATCTTGTTTGCCTCAGTCAGAAAAGCCTGTGGCTCATGTCCATCTGTGACATGGACACTGACCAGTGGCACCAAGCAAGCCTTAACTTGTTTGCCTTAAACCTCAAGTCCTCTCTGACACACTTCACAGGAGACCAAACCATAGTAAAGAATAAGAACCATGTGTTTCTAGTCTGATAGCTCAACAATGAGCTGAACTGTTCAGTTCAGCAGGAAAAAAGTCATCACAGCACTGGAGTCTGTGTGAGAAGGGAGATCTATTACAGTCTTTTCTTTCCTGTTTAGTCATTTTACTTTCATGGCAATATATGAATATATATATACATGTTCCCACACTTCACAGTTACATATTAAAAGCAGCTAAAATGAGGTTCCTTCTATAGAGTCACTGCAATTTCACCTTCACATTTGGACTGTATCACATTTAACTCTGGTCATATTTTAATTATAGACAATTTTTTTCACTTTTTGAACATTTGAACAACGCAAATCTATATACACTACTCACAAAAAGTTAGGGATATTCGGCTTTCAGGTGAAATTTCAGGATGAACCTAAAATGCATTCTAAACTTTCCAGGTGAACTTAATGTGACCTTCTCTAAACTTTTGAATGCACATGTCCAACTGTTCAGTGTTTCAGTACTTTTTGCACAAGTTGCTGTTCTCTAACAAGAAGCTTAACAGCAAAATTCACAACAGGTTTGATCCATGAATCGACCAATACATTTCCTGCTTCAGTTAGAATTGGTATTTAAACAGTCCTCCTCATCGTGCTGTTCACATTCTGACATCACGAGACCAAGACGACACCTAACAATTGATCAGCAGCACCTCACCATTGCGAGGCTTCAAACAGGAAGTCCTCAGACGGAGGTGTTCACTGAGCTTAGAGGGTCACAGAGTGTCATCAGGAGGTTGTAACAGTGATACAGAGACTGGAAGAGTCACAGAAAGGAGAGGAGTGGACGTCCTTTGGCCACATCCCAATTTATTGAGACACTGAAAATTTTTTGTTGTGGTATACCCACCACTGTTGTTAGATTTTCTTTCAATAAATTGTTTAAGATGAATAAATTTACCATTGCATGCTTCTACTTAAATGCCCTACTTTCATGATATAATATCACTGTAGCATTCACTTTTTACATTGTCCATATATTTCACCTGAAAGTCGAATATCCCTAACTTTTTGTGAGTACTGTATACGCTCTATCTTGACTTTTGTTTGTATTCCAAAACGATTATTTGGCATTTGGTGCATTTTAGTGTGGTTCAGACAGCTGAAGTTTCCCTGACTGGTGCTGCTGTGTAACTGGGGCTAAAGGAATGGTTGGCATAAATACAGTTTTTCATACTTAAACTATTTGAATGCAGTAAATGAAAAAGCAAACCTTGCATAAGCAGCGTAAGAAATTATTTGGAACTGGTCTGACATCAGTCAAGGGCTCTGGTGTCCTGTCCTCAGTTAGAAACAAATAAACATATTAATGATTGCACCTTATAAGTCAAACACACGATTTCAATAATATTTGCATGTACCGCTACAGTCTTTTTGGTGGTGTCTTTCAGATCTTTAGATGGGCGTCTCCAGGTCTCCCACAGAAAAGGCCTTCCTCATGTCATCTACTGTCGCTTGTGGCGCTGGCCAGACTTGCAGTCCCATCATGAGCTGAGGGCTGTCGACCACTGTGAATTTGCCTTCCACACCAAGAAGGATGAAGTCTGCGTCAACCCCTACCACTATCAGAGGGTGGAGACACCAAGTTAGTATACTTAATTGCTATGTGATCCAAATTACTGTATTTAAATGAATACTTATGCCATACAGTATACACTGAACCGAACTGGTCCTTACCGATAGTATCTGTCTGTCTCCAGTTTTGCCTCCTGTCCTAGTACCACGACACACAGATATCCCCTCAGAGTTTCCACCGTTGGATGATTACAGCCCATCCATCCCTGAGAACACCAACTTCCCCGCTGGCATTGAGCCCCAGAGTAACTATATTCCTGGTGAGAAACACTGTGCCTTTATTTATGAACATGCAGCTTAAAAGTCTGCAAGCTCTTATTCTCATGTTTGATTATTTAGCATGTGTTTCATTTGGAGATGAATTCCCAAAAATGGTTATATCTTTAAAGCAATGTTGTGTTTACAATTAATGCTGGTTATTGTACTAACATGTGGAAAAAACCAACTTGAATATAAGCAGAAAACCCTCTCTTGGTAAATTCTGGTTGTGTTGATATTTTTGCCTCTAATGTTCTAGATGTCAAACATTCATTAAGTCACAATAATATATTTCAGCAATAGAAAACAAGTCAGACCTTTGATCAGGAGCGTGTGCTTAGCCTTTGTCTTTGTTTGTGTGTCACAGAAACTCCCCCACCGGGGTATCTGAGCGAGGATGGTGAGACAAATGATCACCAACTCAACCACAGCATGGACACTGGTGAGTCAAAACTACACCACAATTCACGCTTGCACTGTTCTAATTATGCATTATCTGGATCATGAACTAGTCCTCAATTACTGCTTTATTTCAGGTTCACCCAGCCTGTCGCCCAATCCTGTGTCACCCACAAACAATAATCTTGGTAAGCGAACCAAAGCTTTATTTAGGGACCATATCATTCATTATGTGCACTAGTCTGGTTGGGACCATGTACATGCCATTGACAATACTTTTTTCATTCTAGTGCGTAATTTTTGAAAACGCTATTTAGTGGATACTGTGTACTGTGTCTAATGGTATTTCATCTGATGATTCATCCCTTTTTGCTTCTCTCAATATTAATTGATTTGGATATTCAGATTTTTCAGACAGACAGGTTTGAAATTAAATTTGCAATGTTCTCATTGGGTTATTGATCTAAATTTGCAAACTAAACACCAACTCCAAGCTCCTCTACAGTTAAATACTGGTGCATTACTTTAAAAGATCTAGTAGAGTTATACTGTCCTGTTACAGGGAATAAAAGGACACATGCCACTCAGGCGTGTAAATTCTCAGTAGCTATGGTATAAATTAGAGTTAATGTTGAGGCTATGCTGGTGGCTCAGCTGGATAAGACACATGCCATGTATGCTGCAGATGTGATGGTAAGGACATGCGTGTTCGACCAGCTCGAGCGCCATTTGTGAATTGAACCATCCTACAACAGTGGACCCATCCCCACCAGACTGTACATGATGACTGTACCATAGTCAGAGCTAGTCAAAACAAGTCAGTATACCAAAAATAGCTGATGTCTTAGTGATGGTGCTGTTCATATGAAGTTCACAGACTATCAGATTAGAATATCTTTGTAGGGGTGAGCATGTGTGAGAGAGACAGATGAGCAATATACAGGGGCAGTGGACTTCGTCTGGGAGGCTTAGCCTCAGGGCAGTAACAGAGTAAGCATGGTATGAATGGAGTCTTTGTCTATGGTCTGCCTGCTTCTCTGGAAAGGCCAGCGACAGACAGCTCAAGGTAATGCAATAATAATAATATCCGGTTGCCAGGTTATCCTATCTGTGTGGAAAGCCACCAGGAGGTCATTGTTAAAAAAAATAAATACATGCGTCATGTCTTGGCCATGAGGGTCGTGGGAAAGCGCTTTTGAAGAGAAGTCAAAGGGAGATTGCAGTATGGATCTTCACAATCAAATGGTTGTTTGGCCAAAAAGCACTTATCTGTTCTCATAAATATCTTAATTCTTTTTCCATGGACCTAATTGGAGCTTTCATGTCTGTTGAAGTCTCTCCATCTAACCCCCACCCTTTGCTCACACAGACTTACAACCTGTGACATACTGCGAGTCTGCCTTCTGGTGCTCCATCTCATACTATGAGCTGAACCAACGTGTAGGAGAGACGTTCCACGCCTCCCAGCCCTCCCTCACAGTAGATGGATTCACAGACCCCTCCAACTCTGAACGCTTCTGTCTGGGCTTGCTGTCCAACGTCAACCGCAACTCTGCAGTAGAGCTCACACGCAGACACATAGGTACCCATTTTATTCCACAGGGACTACATAAGCTTTGATCTTACTTTCCTTTTATATTTGTGCTTGACATAATCAGCAGGTAGCTGTGCTGAGCAACAGTCTTCTCTCTTCCCTTTCCAGGACGAGGCGTGAGGTTGTACTACATTGGGGGAGAGGTGTTTGCTGAGTGTCTCAGTGACAGTGCCATCTTTGTCCAGAGTCCCAACTGCAACCAGCGCTATGGCTGGCATCCTGCCACTGTCTGCAAAATACCTCCAGGTTTGCATGAGAGGACACATACATGAAGACACAGAGCGTAACATAAAATACAACAATGTATTTTTATTCTCAGTCAGTAAAGGTAATAATCAATCTTTATTTTGCAGGCTGCAACCTGAAGATCTTCAACAACCAGGAGTTTGCTGCCCTGCTCGCTCAGTCAGTCAACCAGGGCTTTGAGGCCGTCTACCAGCTCACCAGGATGTGTACCATTCGCATGAGTTTTGTGAAGGGCTGGGGAGCTGAGTACAGGTAAATAGACACACTTTCAGATGCTTATTACAATTATATAAATGCATTACCTTTGTTCTCGACATTTACATGCCATTGACTGAATGTGTGTTGAAATTGAACAGTTTTTAAGGCTTCAAAAAGGGTATAAGGCACTGAAGAGGTCAACCAGTTCATGCTCAAATGATTCATTGCCAAAATATGTTGCTAAGACAAATTAATAATGTACAGTTTACTAAAGATATTTGAGTGATTCAAATCTAGGCCATTCTCCAGCGAGGTAATTTGCAGTATAATAAAAAGCAGCAAGATTTTTCAATTCAGCTTGAAGTATTTCTTAAAACAGAGAGTGCTTGTTAAGGGAGGCTGTCAGGTCTGAGTAAGCCGCGGGGTGCTTGAAGGGGACAGTGAATTTAAGGGGTTATGAAGTGGGCCCTCTGTGAACCTGCCCTCCTCTGCTTAGGGCTCTTGTCCTGGTAGAAGATGTCATTCTGCAGACGTAACAGCAGCGCATAAAGCCATTTACAGCCAAGAGCAGACACATAGTGTACCTTTTCCATCTAACAGCTACACCCTACCATCTCACCTTTTGTGTCATATTACTTGTGTAAAAATGCCCATCTTATTTTAGCTTTCCAATGTGGAATTGGTGTCTGCCTTAACACCCAGTCCATAAGCTGTTGAAATTGTCCCAGCCTGTGTTAGTAAAAAGTCCCAAGCTGTCAGTAAAAAGAAAATAGTTTTTAAGGGTTCATCACTGTTCTTGATGTCCTTGAGTCTGTTGCACAGAACACATTTAGGACGCTTTATGAAGTCGTTGGCCCTAAACTTAACAAGAAAAGATGAGCCTTGGGTCGTGACGTCTGTGGTCAGGATAATTCAATTCAATGTTGGGGTTAACAAAGTGAAGGGGTGTTATGCACAGACGGTAGCAGGTTTGGACAAGGAAAAGAGGGTGATGGGGGAGGGTGCGGCTGTGAGCCGGCAAGAGAGGGCTAAGTAACAGAGGAAGAATGCAGCAGGCATGCAGTGGTGAAGAGGACATGAAGTGGGAGGAGACCACATTTCAGACACCCCTTGGAAGGGGGATTCCCACTGGACTATGAGTGGTGCGTGTTATATTTCTGGCACCTTGGAGAAAAACATCTCTGTTAGAAACTTGAATGACTTCAGAAATATCTTGTATAGTTGCTTCCGCGTTGGTGCTAATTCAACCAAGACAAGAAAAATACTGATTAGACTGTGCCACTGCATCGACTTTAATGAAGTTGAACAGTGACACGTCACAACAGTGATTTTAAATGCATGATGCTATGGTGTAGTATGAAAAGCTCTCACTGATGTATGCTGCATCTCTCATTCTCTGCACCCTTTCAGACGTCAAACAGTGACCAGCACCCCCTGCTGGATAGAGCTGCATCTTAATGGTCCTTTGCAGTGGCTGGACAAGGTCCTCACGCAGATGGGTTCTCCCAGCATCCACTGCTCCAGTGTGTCGTAGGAGCAGCAAATGCCTCCCACAAACCCTCCATCCCATCCACACACTTGTATACAAACCACGTAAGAAAAGTCTCTCAGTGATAATAAGGAACAAGACGGCATTCGTCAAGTCAACATATCACCCTCCTCCCTCGCTGTCTCTTACCTTTTCACCTCACACCTGTAGCACTTTCCTTAGTATCCATTTAGTGTCTCCATTTGATTATTTCCTCATGTGTTTTACAGGCAGCCACAGGGTATTTGCAATAGATTTCAAAAGACTAATCACGTTGTCTTCATTACTCATTCAGACATCGTGTCTATGCTAAGTGTTGTCATTTTTTATAAAGAAAAGTGAAATGCTTGTTTCCCAAGTTGAAGGTATGATACAGTTTCGGCTTTGTCACCTTTTACATGTTTCAATATATAACTGAATTGGGAGGCTTATTTATCAATTAAACCATAAATTACCATGAAACAGTGTCACTCTGAGTAGGGATTAAATAGAATATATTTAATGAATTTTTAAGTACCAGGTACTTTGCCCATATTGATGTATCTGTATTAATGAAAATGTCAATTGTTTGACTGATCATATAATTGGTATTTTATCTATTTTAAACAAAATATAGACATTAGCATCACTTTCTTGAAAAGAACCCTTGTATGAAAACTATTTTGCTGAGTGAAAGAGACATTTTATAAGTTATTTTTGCATACTGTCCTGCATGGGAATATATTTTTTTTATTGCCTCAATATGATTGTACATAAATATTTATAGCTTGTGATTTCTCTTAGCCAGGCATTGCTTGAAACAGTGGACCTGACTGACCTCTGGCATGAGTAGATTCACCTAAAGACTTTGCATTAATGACTCAAAACTTGGCCTGCTTAAATTTAGTTAACAGGTTCTGAAGTGTGACACATAGGATTACTGTGCCAGCTATTACTCTTATTTCATAATAGGGGCGTAGAGTATGATTTACTGTATGCGCAGTCATAGTGGACTGGTTGAATTTAGGCACTGTGTGACTTCAGTGTGAAGGGTACTCACTAACGGCAACCATGTCTGTGGTTCATCCATCGATGGCGTGTAGAGTGAAAACATGAATGCAGGTCTTTTCACATATTTCCAACTGTTAGCCAATAATACACTATGCTCCTTGTGGGTAAATGATGCACTTCCAATATACGATGTTGATCAGTGCAAAGCTTTAGTTCTAGTAGTAGTTTGCTTGTTCAGTAAATACTGTATATTACATGTACATTTCTGCAATATAAGGCATGTGTAATATTCTCGCTGTCCTTGATCATTGTTGATGAACCTACCATGTTTATCCTGCACTTACTTGCAGTACATAGGACTGAGTCACCATGTGCTCTATTAAAACAGTTACATGGTGCTAAACTGAAACACTGTGTACTCCAGTGCGTTTGGTAGTTGGTAGATTTGTATCAGTACTTGTGTTCCTTGATATTTTTAGATGGTGGATTTCTGTTCCAAGACTTATGTACATGTTTTTTTCATGTAGCTTAATATTTGTTATCAAATGACCATTGTTTTGTTATCTGTGAAAATTTAATAAATTGCAACTGAATAAAAAGAATTCCAAGTTAATGTTTTGTATTTTTTTAAATCATGACTTAATATAGTGTCTAGAAAAAATGGAAATCCCTGTACATGAATGCACTCCAATATTACGGTGCTGTAATAAATGCAATATTATGAAACTGTCTGAGGTGATGATGCAACCCTAAGGCAACTTGAGATTATAGTTTGTGGTTTTGTTTATGGCAGGCATATTGTTAGTTGTTTAACATTTCTACTAATAAAAAAAAAAAAAAAAAAAAAAAGATTTCGAACACCTTTCAGTGTAATGTCCAATACAGTGCCGTGACTGGACTGAACAGTCTCTTTATTTCAGAGGTCATTGAAGCTTACAGGTGTTCCTATTTTTCTGCTCTGCGTATTTTACTTAATAGAGATGAGTTGTATGTACCCATGTGGTGCAATAGTCTTGTGTTAAAATAAATACGACATACACACACAGTAAAAAAAAAAGAAAAGAGAAAATTTAAAATCACAAGTCTTTATGTTGATTCAACAGGATGTGCATTAAACATCTGACAACTCTTCTAAGGATAAGGCACATTATGTCACTTTCAAATATATGTGACAACTGTACCTAAAGGACGTGTACATAAATCAAAGCCCACATTATTTAACTTTTCCACCGGTAACACCATTATGTGTTAATGTGCACTCTGGGCTCAAAGCATAGTGAGGGATCCAGGGGAGAAGACTGAGGGTCAGGACAATCTGTTGGCTATCTTCTCTCCCTAATCACGTTATTAAACTGCTTCTCATTATACACCAGCATTGCAATCATTTCATTTTTAAGATTCAAAAGTTTCTAAACATGACTATGCCTACAGTACAGTCTGTAAGCATCTCCACTTTTCAGGTGCGAGAAGCAAGCCAAAGGGCGCTGGATCTTGTGGGAGCCCCAGGAAAGGAGGTGAATCAGGGGAAAAGAGTCACAGGTAGCTACTTTTAGCTTTCTTCACCCGATGATAAGCCGTCTATCTCATCTTCATCGCCACCTATGGCCATCCAAAACGCTTTTGCTACCTGGAAAGCAGTGTTAGTGGAAATACTCAATACTGGAATTTACATAAACATGTTAACCTGAAGAATTTATTGAGCCAACTAAGAGTTCACACTGAAACCTGCTACAGCATTTTTGTCTGTCACATCATTTATTCAGGCATGGACTGACTAGTTTGACAATGTTGTGAAGATATCATTACCAGTTTGTGATGCACAGTTCAAAACAATTTATGGTAAATAATACATCTTTTATATAACCAGGAAACACAGACTATGAATGTGAACAGATCCTAGTCATGGTGTCTTGTAATCAGGGGTGAATACTGTTGCTTACCTTCTCTGCATGAACCTTTCTCTGCTCATGAGGTAATGAAGAAGCTTTGTCTGCAAAAAAAACCAAAAAAACAATCATGAATAAATCACAAATATTTGACCTCCACACCATCAATGAGAACGAGGTAGAAACACACCAAAGATCTTGTACGTTTTAAAAAGCACCAAGTTGTGCGTTTGTTTTTCATTTCTCAGTTACCTTTCATCTCTTTTAATTTGGTAAAGAGACGTTCAAAGTTATCCACATCTGCATCTCCAGCAGTCAGATTGGCGAGTTCCTGAATGTCCAAATCAGTCATCGCATCTGAGAGAATCAACAAAATGAATATTAATAAACTAACATGTTATTAATGACATTTCCAGAGATCATGATATCAGTGTTTTGGGTGAGCATACTTAAAAAAATATGCCGGCAACATGAATATCACTTTTAGGAAAAAAATTACTTCAGATATCGTTCACTTACCAACTACTGAGTCTCCTTGTGTGTCTGTGTTTGTACTACTTTCTGTATGGTTAGCATCCTCACTGACATGTGAGCCCTCTACTGGCAAGCTGGAGGACTGTGACAGAAAAGAGGCAAGGGTTAGCTTGCCTCCTCAAAAATCCCATTTAAATGAAAAATGATTGATATACATGAGAAACAAGTAGGACCACATTGAAAGGTAATTACAAATATAAATGAAATTGCAATCAAGGTAAATGAAAATATAGTTACAACAAAATTTTCACTGACAGGTGGATCTTGACAGCTGTGAGGGTTGTTGTGTCTGGAGGCCACCAAACTACTCATCAGACCAAAGCCCTGATTGTGCCCTATCAAACAGAGATATGCGCCATTACATACCACAGATAAATTGGACATTCAGGGGAACATTCAAAAGGTAATTGTACTGATGATATCATCTCACCATCCTTCATCTCCACACTGGACCACACATTAGCATTGAGAGCCTGGACAATTCTCTTTACTCCCGTGGATTCTGGAAAATCATCTGATGAAGGCAACAAAGACAGTGTGAATGAGAGTTGAAAATTAAAAAAATAAAAAAGAGTGCACACTAGCATTATGTGCTGTCTGTAAACCTCACCATCCTCGTCTGGCAACTCCTGTGGATTGAGCTCCACCAGCTCAAAGGCATGTGCCAAACACCACTGTTGTGCTTCATGCCTGGTGACTCCTAGAATACAAATTAATTTTCAGATGGCATAATTTTCAGATGGCATATAGTACGCTGCGAAATTGTATCCCAGTGCTTTCTGCTTCCACATAGAGCAGGAAGACTGACCGTTTTCACAGACTCTGTCGCACACCAGGATGAGCACCTCTGGAGCAAGATCTTCCACCACTGATATCCAAGGTTGTAGCTTTTCCAGACCATCCCTCTGCAAACACCATGCACACATGGTAAACATTACAAGTGCATCACAAAATGTCCTAAAGCTATGGCTCATTCCTAAGACACGTACCACTGTACTGTCAAAATAGGCGATGAAGGCTTGCATGGACTGGGCAATCTCTGATGACATTTGAAAAGTGCTTGGTACAACACATAGCCTGACATCTGCTGTATAATACTTGTTGTTGATGGTCCATGGATACCAGGCTACAGATTCTTCTCTCTTGGTCGGCTCGGGTAAAGTCTTCGAACTGAGGATCTCTGAGGCCAAAAACACATTTGTTATAGATCACACACACAAATAGAGACATTAGGTTGGGCTAAGTTGTGCAGTTTGCTCTCACTGTGACCGCCGACTACCTCTAGCGTTAGAAATAATGCCTACTTAATCCCCTTACACCTCGCCATTGACGTTTTCACATCAGCCCCGCAAAAATAAATCACTCAACTTGCTTGACAACCTCAGACAAACGTGTTATTAACCCATATTGGCTACATGCAGACGGTACCAAATGTTAACTGTTGTGCTAAGTTAGCTTTGTTTAACGTTAGCCTGTCTGCTAAATCATGCACGTTAAGCTCTGCTAAACTTACGTTTAATCAGCTCTTCTTCTTTAAAACCACTGTCACAGCTAGTGATGAGCACACATGGAATAGTGATCTCCATGCTTTCTTCTGTGGTCGACATTATCATAATATTTGAGACGAGCTTCTCCAGCTGCTAGCTTAACGTGACGTCAGCCAGCGTTCATAACCTTTCAACTCTGACTGAGCCGCTGCGACGGTCTCTTCCGGTGCATCGTTACTGTGGAGAAACTGGGCTCACAGCTTCTTTCAGTATATTTGTGTAACGCTACGTTGCCAGTAGATAATTTTCTGTCATAATAGGTACCAACATGTAGTGTGTGTTTACATCGACAGTGACATTAAATGCGCTTCCTGTACTGAAGCATTTTGTGTAACTTGTGGGGTGTGCGATGCCCTGATCTTAGCTTTCAGGCACAGCACCTGCATCAAAACTCCGTCAATGAATTCATAATGTATACTTACATTAATGAGTACTGGTTAAGGATTAGCCAATATAAAAGTAAGGCCTTAGTTGTAATTTGTATCTGCCATTTGTAATTAAACTTCGCCGGTGGTTTATATGCATGCAGCGGGCGGCTGTCTGACAGTCCGAAGTCAGGGCAAATATCCACAACTCAAAGTTGGCTTCGGGTTGTCATGGTTACGAATATTGTTTGAAAAATGTTCAGCGGTGACTAGCTAGCTATCTAATGCTAACTGGTTTGGTAACAGTACTTAACGTTAGCGTCAGGTATTACGAGTTTTCATTATGATATGGTGAAACATGTTTGAGTCGTATTATTAAAACCAATACTTTAAAAATGTCTGACGTGCTTAGAAACGAAGATGATTTGGGAGCAGTTTTATTTCAGGTAATATCTTACGTTACTGTTAGAGGCTATAATGCTGTCTAGTTAATGTATCTGTCTTTAGTTAGCTAGCTTACTAGCGTTAGGTAGTTTTGTGAGGTTAATTCAAATTGGCAAATTTATAACCACAGTACAGATAATGAATAATGATAAAGTGCTTCATTTCTCGTTCCTTTAAACCTTTTTAACCTAACGTTGACGTTAGCTAGACAGGAATTTACGTGACTAAACTATCAATATGTAAGTAGTTTAGCGTTAAGCTAAATGTTAATATAAATTCATGTTTGTAGGTAGCCGTGTAGCCTCGGCACTCTGTACACTCATTTATAACTTGGTCACACAAGTCAGGGCAAATCTTAAAAGGAAATATAAAAGTTGGTGAGAGTGTGAACATCTTTGACTCTAGCGAAACCAACATTTCAATCCAGTAATTCCCTGTCAACTAGTGGTTAACTTTTCAGAATCAGGACTACAAACATGGCTCCACTGTTCTCTTCATCACTGTAAAAGTCAAAGATACTCATGAGCTGTACTCTACGTCCACTGACCACCGCTGGTCGGCGGATGCATCACACTTTGTTTTACTGATCCACCTAGGTGTGTTAACGTGCAGCACACACCGAGAAATGTGTTTTCTCCCGCAAAATCTGTCTTTGTTGTGCATTAAAGACAAAAAGGTTGTACAGAAAATAAGTATATTTATTGCAAGTGCTGTATAAAAGCTTAGAAATGAACATTTGTGGTTCCCCATTAGGTCTTTTGTTAGAAGTCTGTGTGAACTGAGTGACACCGTGTACTGAGATCCAGGGCCACATATAGGGCCAGATTGATGTTTCAGGCCAGTCATCCACAGTATCACACAACTGTATGTTACAGGTTCACGATGATTTGCGAAAACTCAAATGTACTCTTGAGAAAATCTCCATCAATGAAAGAGGAAAAACACTGGATGTTCAAGCCTTGGACAGTGCCATTCACAAGACGGAGACTAGCATCAGGGTGAGGATGCTTAATGCAGAATAAGCACTGATAACAATAATACTAACAACTGAAGGATTACAAACAGACAACTTTTATGTTCTTTGATTATGAATAGAAACATTCGGAGGACTATCTGAAAGCAGTGTCCAGACAGCTGCTGGTTCTTCCAAACATTGAGGACTTACAAAAGAAGACAGTGCAGATTCCCAAATGGTAAGTAATGAGAAGCATCTTTTTATGGCTAGATAATTTTCTACTGTGGGGAGACCTTCCTTTGCCACTCCACTGTTATAACTTTGAAGAAATATGTTAAAAATTGCATAAATTCTGGTGATGAGTTTCGTAAACCTGAAAGAGACACATAACACAGGAAACCTGCTCTGGAGAGCATCCCGGATGTGCATCCACATAAGGAAGAGCTTCCTTGGATTTCACCTGGGGAAAAGGTACATTATTTTTCATGTTCAGAAATGAGTGCTCCTTTTTTACAAGCTACAATGTATAAGTTAGAGATTCAACAATTCTGTTTGATTGCACATTAAACCAGGTGAGACAAAATTAAGACAGTTGTGACAGAGAAGCCAAAAGGAAAACACATCGATACTTTTCTGATTTCCAGAAATATGTGTACATTAAAATCATTGTGATTACATTTTCTATGGTACATCTTTTGAAACTTTGTCTCTGTCTCTGTCAGCACAAGTCAGCGTTAACCACACGTTTGCTGTGTAATCCCGCTCACCCAAACCACAGAGCCATTATGCATCAGAAATTTGGGATATCACTCCCTGATGTTCACAAGAGGAGCACAAATGCAGTAAGTGATCTGACTATGAATGCATTTATGTAAGTTTAGCTGTGGATTGGGAGTATTATATTTGTTTAGTCAGCAGGGATTGACTCCAGCTCCCTCACAACCCTGACGGATAAGTGGTACAGATATTGAATGGATGCATGGACATTTGTTTACGCCATGCATTATTTCCATAGACACAACACTTTACAGAGAGTGTGATTAAGATCTATCAAAAATCAGTATCATGATAAGTATTGCTAAATTAATCAAAGTCATTTTAAAAGTCTACTGTGATTTACAGAACAAATCTGACGACCTTATTTGTGTACTGTGTACTCCAGGTATTTTTAAGTTAAACACTATGAACTTAAAAATGCGACCTGACTCTTGTCTGCACTGGAGTGTTTCAGACTCTATGGAATTGAGGTGATAATTGAGTTTTTCCTTGGCTTTCTTAGTTATGCAGCAGACTTTCTTATCACACATTGTTTCTCCCACTAGAAAAGATTATAATCAACTATGATAAAAGACTATAAAATCATGTCCTCAAGTTATTTGCTTTGTACAGTGATAAACTGATTCCTGTGTCCTGAGTCCTAGTTGATATTAACTGTAACACAGAGCACATGCCTCAGGAAAGATTTGATTTGGAAGCATTGCATGAGTTCCTGCTACAGTATATCATTGTTCCTCACAATGATATTACTCCCTTAATCCCCAGAATAGACACTTTATGCTGGAATGAAGAGTGATGGTACAGGTGTGCATTAATAGGTGCTTCAAGTCCCATGCTCAGAGAGAAAGGGACATAAAGGTCACTTGGCTTACTGATGACAGCCAGCACTTGTCACAGCAAACAAATTAATCTTTGCAAAGGTCGACATTAGTTTTAGATATATTTTACACACTTTCTTTTTCAATATGTTTTTGGGAATCTATACCTTACATGAGAAATAGCGGCCAAGACTGTCACTCTGATATAGGAGAGATGGAAGTGCTGGCTGCAGAGAGCGGAAAGCAGCAGATTGCAGCACATCAGCATTCTTCTAAAGAAACAGGCGCCTGATTGCTGTGCTATGGGCTACTGGTTTACAGCTGTCTCAGGACAGAAGTGGGTACCTGGTCCAGCATGCCAATAAGACAGCCGTAGCTTCCCCAACTGCTAACCACTGGCTCTCTGCCTGCTGCCTTCTCCTGCAACTCAGGCCAGCTCTTCTCTACTCCATACCCATGCCAGGGAATGAGCTTTTGCATTTTAGCAATTTTACAAAAGGTGCCACCTTTTCCCAACCCCATCTGAAACAGATGTGTGCCTTTGAGGGGAGATTCTCCCAGCACCTGGCTACTACCTGTGGTCTGTCAGAGAGCTCAGTGGTCTGAGGAGAATGAAAGTAAGGACATAAGGTGACAAGCCTGGAGGATCAGCAGCAGAAACTTTGCGTTTTCTGAGTAATGAGACATTTGAATCTCTTTATATCGAACAAGGCTATCAAATGTACTTGTCATTTTATTATGATTCAGTAGTGTGCATTAGAGATGTATGTTTATCAGAACAGAATTATTAGTGTAGTATTTTATGGTTAATCTTGAATCTTGGCTACTTTGTAATTAATTGCTGCAGGACATGGGCTGCAGGACAGTTTACAACTTTGTCAGTTTTATGGCTCTCCGAAATTCTTAATGAATACAGGAAATCTATTATTCATAATCATGTAGGCTATCCCAAGCCTCTCTTTTATACTTGTTTTTCTAGAAAGTTATTTTATCTTACAAAACCAAGCTGGCATAAGTCTGATCAATGGGTGGTTAGGGCCGGATGTACAATCATTGATCTTATAAACATGCTCTTTTCAGGCAAAACATAACAGAATAATCACTGGCCCTGTTCTGAGTCTTCAGGCCAGTAAACCAAAGGGCCACCGTGGCCTGGAAATGCCTGAAGAGGAGATGGGGACAGGTAAACACACATTTCAACAGCTCATCACCAACACCTCACTGCTGTGCTGCTCCATACAAATGCTCATTGATTGTGTGTGTAAGTTGATGCTTGTGGCACTTTGATCAGGCTACTACTTTATATTCATTGGCTATCTACTGTAATTTACATTGTTACATTAAATCATTACATTTTGAATACCAATGTTCTGTTTTCCTTTTGCCTAGTCAGACAGTTTTCCAAAGGAGAGCAAGCACAATGTTTTGAAACTATGGTATCTTATTTTCATCTGTGCCAGATGCAAGTTTGCTTCATGTGTCGATCCAATCCAAGGCTGCTACTCTTCACCCCAGAGAGGATTCATGTTCGTCTAAAATAGGTCAGTGCTTCTCCAAAGACTCTACTAAACATAATTTTACAGGATTCACATTTTACAGGATTCTACATCCAATTTTTCATTTTTTTTAAATAACATTGGCATTGAAATCTGATTTAAAAAAGGTAGCGCCAATGTTGGTAATCCAATATTTTAACACTTTGAACACTAACAATTGTGCATTTTGTCTTCTATTTTGCTCTTCGCCATTTGTCTCATTGTTTTGATTGTTTTAACCACTCACTGGCTCTGTTGTAGTAATGAAAGCTGTCACTTGATCTGACAGTGATGCCACTGATGCAGAATGCAGCTGTCTTTCTGTGGCTTTGGGTCTGATAGGCTTGAAGCAGCTGAAATGGGAACCTGGATCCACCTACAAAAGAAAAGTCAGAGAATGTACAACCACACCCCTCTGGACCACTAAGACACCGCCTCCATCCACAACCTCCAAGAGTATGGACGACAGGGGTTTGATCCAAAGCACCAACTGTCTTATCCCTAAAAGCCCTCAGGTAAGAGTACTGTAATGTTCTTAAGATATGTCAAAAAGAGAAGGGCATCAAAGATTCAGTTTCTTTAACTGTATTCAATTCTGGTAAAGTCTGGTTTGGTTGCCGCTCACTTGTTTCCCCATTTCCTGTAGAATCTACCTGTGCGACTTCCTGTTAACATCAGCAAATACCCTTTTACCATCATAAATGGACGGATCAACCCAATGGCAACAGATTTCTGTCACTTCAAGCAGAGCTTTAGTTTGTGCTGGAGTAGTGTGGTAGATGCTCTGAAGGCCTTGGAAAAGCTGCTCAGAGACTTTGCTGTGCCTTTAGCCAAAGTGAGCGGGGAACGGCTAGTGGAGTTTGGCTATGTTTGGGATAATGGTTGGAGGAAGGCTCCTCCAGTGAAAGACCTCGTCTCAGTGCTTGAAAACTCGGAGGAGGTATTGGGTCTGGTCTTCCGCCCAGGTCAGCGCTACAAGGGAGAGGGAGGTATTGAGGCGGCTGCCATCCACATCCAGTCCTGCTGGAGGCGCTACTCAGCACAGACAGCCTACCTGCGCCACTGTCAGCGCAAGTGGGCGGCAGGGACCATCGCTATCTCATGGTTGATGCACATTCAGAGACGACGTGTCAGGAAGGCCCTGCAGGCCCAGCGTTTCAGACAACTGGAGAATTACCGCAGTCGAGCCCAGGTGATGCTGCTTATGTCCAATTTGTGCTTTATCTTGCTTTCTCCCCCTCTCTTACTTAAATATTGCTCTCTCATCTTTTCAGAGCTTGTCCTTGTTTCTCTTCTTCTCTTCGCAAATTTCTCATAATTAGTCAGACTTTTTATTTATGATTTTCTAAATTACATGAGGTAAATCATAAATTTGGATGCACATGGTTCCATCTGAGGTTCTTTTTTTTAATTAAAGTGAAATTAGCTTCATGATCTTTAAATGTTACAGTGTGTTTTAAAATTACAATATAACCATTTGACTATAGAAAAAACACCTCATTGTTAAAAAATATAAAAATAAAATGTTTCTACATTTCCGCTTATTTCAATAAAATTTCTCATTCAGACAACCACCTCAGTGATTTACAAAGGGCCAGTAAAAATCTGTGTTTGTTCAACATACTTTCAGAGGTGCCATGAGTCTCTACTACTGTTTGGTTACTCTTATTATTGTAAGAGTAAGGACAGAAATGGGTCACTGCCATGTCAATAAGAATGCCGGGTCATTAATCATGGTATGTAAGTGTAACTAAAATGTGCTGCTTTAGTACATCTGGTTTTAGATTATCACACAGAACAGCAGAGGGGAGCAGTGAGACAGATGAGCAGAGTGGAACAACAGAGAGATAAACTTAAAACATTTGAGTGAGGGGAACAGCAGACAGAAAGATACAGATGAACAAAACAAACCTGCCGCCACATTTATTGCAAAAGAAGATAAATGAAGAAACTGTGATTATGAGAGCAGAAAAAGGTACTCAAAGAGTTCAGATTGTTAATTACAGAACATGTAACATAGCTTAATATAAGACATGCTATAAATGTAATAGTTTAAATATTTAAATTTGAAATTGTGTTGTGGTGATATTAGGTTTTAGAATGAAAACAGACAATTATTGAAATTGTTTATAAAGAGTGTTGATGAAATTATAAAATTTACAAACTATGCCAAAACTGATTAATTTTGATGCAATTTTCCTTCCACTTTGACTAGATAATTAAATTCTGGATTTTAGATTTACTGGCTGTTCATAGCTTGTGAACTGTGAAGACTACATTACTGCGTTTTCCAGGGCGTCGTGACTTTTATGCTCAATACCTCGAGAAATTTGTAACGTCTTTTTGCCAAAGCAGAAACTCACAGTCTTAAGCTCAGTAAATTAAAATGCGCTTCTATTTAGCTCATCAAGACAGCAGTGTGACAGCACAATTTTCCTAGATGTATAATGCTCTGTACATTTTTTCCCATTCAGCGTAGATGTCATGTCTGTGCTGTCATCTGGGCTGAACATCTTTTAGAGCGCTGACACAATATTAATTAGTGCCTACAAGTTCATTTAGTTTTAACATCGCTGTGTGTGTATACATGCACTAAATGTATGTTTTCACTCTTTAAACATTCATACCCTGTTAATTAAGCCTGCTAATCTTCCCCTGGCAGTAGCATCATGTACCTTGCTGATTGAATTAATTGTGAGAAGATGTTTCTAAGTAAACGCTTAATTTAATTAAGGTGGTATTTTATGCTTGGTTTGCTTCTGTTAGCCCAGAGAGATATTGGCTTGATGTGTTTTAGCTATGCAGTGATGTGATGATTTGTGTGTGTGTGTGCGTGTTTGTGTGTGTGTGCGTGAGTGTGTGTGTATGTGTGTGTACACGCTCAAGTGGTCCCCTCTCTGATCACTCCTTTTCTCCATCCCCAGCATCTGGCAGCCAACTGGAAACACATCCAGTCCTCCAAGAGGACCATTATCCACATCCCTTCATTAGGTAGCTTTCTCTGCCTGCTGCACACACACACACATCTGATCCAGCAGCAGTCATCCCCTGTCTCACCACTCCGCTGCCCCAGTCTGTGGCCCCGGTGGAGGCACTCTGTCTCGTTCAAATGACTCTCTGCAGGAAAGCACTCACAGGATGATGACAGTCCCCATGCCAGGGAACTGAACAATTTAGTCTCAATCGCCATTTAATTTGCAGATTAAGCAAATGAAAAGCCATTATGTTGAATATTTGCAAGAGTCACAAAGGTCTTATTTTATTGCTGTGCAAAAAAAAAAAAACACTCGAAAGAGGAGGAAGCTGCTGTATTTTTGCACCAGACGAGTGCTAACTATGATCTATTCTTGTTCTAATTTCACCATGGCTCTCACATTTAGACTGTAATCAGGCATGTGCATTGTAAATCATTGTGCGATTGTCTAAAATTATTAAGCCTAATTACTAGCAGATGGAATGCTTTATTTGCACTTGGGGTGGCTATAGAGAGTGCTGTGTGAGCAAGGATAATTAGAAAGTTGAACCCCATTGTTGTTAATTAGCATGAATCCAATCATTTAATTACCTTGATTCAGTTGAGGATTCTCTCTCAGGCAGGAATCCAGACAGACATTGAGTAAAATCCTGGAGGTACCGTGGATGTAGCTCAGTGGCGGCTGGACATGGTGCAACAGGACTCCCAGCACACAACAGACACCGCACCTGCTAGTTATTAAGCTAAATTAATCATCAGATTGCTCTACTGTGTGATTAGACTTAACTACCTAACACCCAAGTCTAGTAGCTCCCATGTCTGAGGGTAGTTGTGCAGAGCAACAGATTCTGAATAAAGCAAATTAGAGAACATATGATTCTCTCTTTGAAGGCCTTTTAAAATTCTTATGACCTTGTTCTGACAGGATACTCTCAGAGCCAGCGACTGAAGTTAAGGGGATTTGACATCTTACAGAACATACAAATAGGCAGACTTTGTGATATTAGAGGTAGGAGCTTTTCACATCCTCATCTCCATGCACAAACATGAACTCCTTTGTATACTTCATTGCAAATATGTCATTTGTGAAGTCCTAGTTGTGTATTTTTAGACGAAAATGTGGAGGTGATCTACATATGTCCGCTGCATCTGGGGGACGATATCTTGCACTACTACACCAGCCTGCTGAAGTGTGATGGATCCACAGATGGAGCTGATACGGGGACCACTCAGGCCTCATCCTGCGTTAGACGCTTTAACATCATCACACCTGAGGCTGTTGATTTTTTCCCGGTAAGATCAATCACATTCCCATTCTGTGTGCAAAATCGTAGAGAAATCAGTACTGTATTGTACTGTAGTGATGCATTAGCGCATCTGTAGTTTGTGAATTCTCCTCTAGAGGGTACTAGAGGAGATTGTTACTATTCAGTTATTTTGTGAGAGCTTCACTAATATTTCTTATTCCCTTTTACTACTTTTGAAATTAAACATCTGTGTAATTTCAAAGTAAACACACTAGAGCTGTATTAAATTATACTTAATCACAATACATTTAATGGCCTCTCGCTGATGTTGAATATATAATTAAATTACAAATTAGTTGGTTCCATTAACTGTTTGTTCCATCTAACTGCTGCACTTTCAAAAAATCTCAATTGTTTTGATTACCTCAATACAATAAAATCAAGATGTTGTTATATTGTCTTTTTACATCCAGCTATTCTATCCATCTCTTTACATCCTTTTGCACTAGATTGAATGTGTAACATGACATGGTCCTCTTCATTTCTTTCTATTGATTTTCCTGCTGTTTTGTTGTTAAACTGTGCCAGACGTGTTGCTGAGATGAATCACTGCTACCCATGGCTGGCAGCGCATTCTGCCAGTGACAGAAGGGATAATTCCATGTGGATCAAATAAATACAGATGTGAAGTAATTAGTTATATTCCCAAGGAGCTCATTGCTAGCACACATTAAAGATGTGAAGGATAGGGGAGGCCTCCCACAGGCGGCTTTTATCAATTCAACCTGCTGGAATACAGGAGAGGTCAAAACCCTGCTGGCTATTACAATAATAGATCTGTTGTATGTACACAGTGATAAATCAGGTCAAGGAACAACCCTTGGAAGACACATTTAGAACTCTTAGCTCCAGTGGTAATCTTTTTCCCCTCTTCACTTCCAGACCCATAACATGTGCCTGTCCACTCTGCTAAAGTACAGTCCACGCACCCTGAAGCGCATTAGGAGCCTGATCCAGGGGAAGCAGACCTACATTGTGGGTGGAGTGGCCCATGTGGATGACCTGGCAGTGGCTGATGAGCTTGGAGTGCCAGTCCTGGCTCCAGAGCCGGCTATTGCACAGTTTCACAGCACCAAGTCTGGAGGGAGGAGGATCTTCATTGGGGCAGGGGTTGGCGTGCCGCCTAGTCAAGGAGACATCTTCTCACTAAACCAGGTTCGAGATCAAAAACACAAATGCACACAGAGAGCTCATTACAGCGTGAGGTCCTTTGTCAGTGCCTGATAACACAGGACGCATTTTGACTTTTACTTGTACTTGTAATTATTTATATGATTTAGTTTGTGATTCACATGTCTCTTTCTTGGTTTAGCTTCATGAAACACTGGCTGAGATCATGCCTCAAAATATTGATGTGCAGCGCTGGCTCTTCAAGATGGACTCTGAGCATGGTGGCCGTGGTACAGCCTTCTGTGATACATACCAACTTAGCTGCTATAACTGGGCCCAGCAGGAATACCGTCGTCATGGTCCGGAGCTATGGAACACAGAGTGGATTCAGGTAAAGATGTGACTCCGAGATTTATGTCATTCCCTCTCTGTCACTACCTATACGACCACCTCTTAGAGCACATTTTAGACTTACTTTTAGGCAATGTCTTATTGAATTTTCTTGATGTTTTGGTGTGTGTTTTTATATATTTTTTATTTATTTCCCTTATTACTTCTTCCTAAATTGATGTTTTTACCATTATGTCTTGTTATTATGGCTCGCTCCAAAGCACTGGTTTTAGAAAAGCGCAATACAAATAAAGTTTATTGCTATTATTATTACACCCATACCAATGAGGAATTGGCCATTTGTAGTTAACATGGTAACAACTAGATGCTTAACAGATAACATTGGAGTAAGAGCTAGATATTAAAATGGAAATTGTGCTCCTTGTTGAGGTGGGACAGCTCAAAAAGGGTTAGAGTCACTTTTGTCATTGATGGAACAAAAGCTTAGGTCAGACTGGGGTCAGAGAGATGTCATCATTTAGCCTGGGCACAATGCTGGTCCCTGTAGTACAGTATTTTGAGCATCATCCCCAGAGCCACAAAACATTAAATCAATACATAAAATATCTGTTCATACCGCAGCCATGATCCATTCTGCGAGGCATACACATCAACTAGTGTCAGTGTGTTGGGGAGAACACATGCCTGTCTAATAGTATTAATGCCCTAACTCACCTGGCAGTGACAGTTAAGTCACAATACAGACAATCTGGTCAGCATTTCTTTCTCTGCGCATGTGTATATATATTTATAAATCCATTGTGCAGAGTGATGTCCCACAGATTCAAGGCTGATTGAATTTTTATTACAAATGTCTTGAAAGTATATTGAAGTAAATGACACGAAACAATTGAATCCTTAATTGCAGCTGATGGTGATGCTTTGATCTGTACATAACATTGAATTTTCTGTGTCTGTCTATCCATAACACTTTTTGGATTCATCTGAGCCCAAGAGAACAATTTAGTACAAATACCATGTTTAGCGTTAAAAGTGTAACAACGTAATTATTCTATAAATATCAATATTTGCTTTCTCCTCAGAAAATAAATGCAGATTTAATCTCAGACCTATTCAAAACAAATAAAATGTGCTTAATCATTGGTAAACCATTCATTTAGTACAGATGCAATCTGTACACAGCTTCTGAGCCCCTGGCTCTTATTTCTCATATGCTTACAAAGTAGCCTTTGATTTTCTGTCATGTGTTAATTACCGTATTTTGCCATTTAACTAGGAGCTTTGTGTAAACTAATTACTGGCTAATGATTGTGGGCTTGGAGCACAACGATTTTACTTTTTATTCCATTTGAAAGAACAGCAGTCATCTCAAGCTTCTTATGGCTCACTCTGTTTTGTTCCTATTAGCTCGTTCTTTGATTCATAGTGTAGTGTGTGGTGCAGGGCTGTAATTGTTGTGGCATCAGTGCTGTTAATTATGGCAGAGAGTGGCTGAGCCACAGCCAAGGTCCATAATGGTGGTGAGGCAGCAGAGGAAAGTAAATGGGGTTTGTTTCACCAGCTGGGGTCCCATGGAGAGGGAAGAGTGCCGAGGCCCCCAGTGTAGGCCGACAGCCTCGGGGCTTCTGGGCCATATGGACACAACACTTTAACTGGCCTTTATTCTACACCTTGCTCTTTTAATCAAAGCAAAGCCCACATCCTGTGCTTCTCATTGCATGATTTTTTTTGTTATGACATTGTTTTCCCCTAAAATGTATTAACCCCTTACATTTATTACAACATCCTTCTGCTGTTGTACGTGTGTATGTTGAGGATAGCAATGTGGCTCTAAATGCTGAAAGATTACAAAACAATGTTGTCGATTAAGCATATGAATATTTTATGTCAGTGTATCTTCATGCTATCCTCTCTTCACAGCAGAAACTGCAGATGGATGTTCAAACATGGCAGCATATTTTGAGCTATAACACTCATTATTGTAGCACTTTGCTGAAAAAAAGTAGACCTAATTGCAACGGCAGTGGCAGCTACTGAATAGGATGAATACTCACACTGCTGAATGTTTGCGAGCGTTTAAGCAATAGATGTTAAAAGCTATGCTTATGAAAATAGCAGCAATTGAATTAACTATTAATGAAACATAAATGATCAAATGAGGCATTTTAAATATTAATTCATAATAAACAGTTCTTCACCAAGACCATTGTTCACCTAAAAATAACAAATAAGTGATGATTGAAGTGTATATTATACAAATACGTTTTACAATTCAGTGGAATGTCTCACACTCATTATAATCACTGTAAAAATAGAGAGTATACTTGGCTGTAGTCTACATAAACTGTGTGCATATTATTTTAATTATTGCTTGTTCTGAAGGGCTCAGCATGAAGAAGCCTGATTCACAAGAATGCCATGTGGTCTTTCAGAATAATACCAACAATCAGATCCCTTCTGGCTATGCTAAAGAACGTGTAATAGCGTACGACATGAGGGAGGAGGGAGTTATAGAAGCTTCCACAAAGGTCTAGGAGCTAGTGTGTTTCTCTGAATATTGTGGGGCCCACAGCCTCCACCACAATGTTCTAGCCTGCAGAAAGCCCCCAGGCATCTTTTAGCATTTACACAGAGAGAGGTTAAAGACATGTAGATCTGCACCCATGCAATGCCTGAAGGGTGCCACACACACACTTAAGCGCTCACACAGCTTGCATATGGATCATTAGGCACAAGAGGGTAAAAATTACACCTAATAGCGTCAACAGATGGAGTATTTCTTTTTGTCACGCTGTGTACAAACAGATCTTGAGCAACACCTTATTTAGGTTAAGTTTGTCAACGAAATGGGTCATTTAATAATCACTACAACTGAAGAGGTACGGGAACATTTTATACAGATGTTTTCTGTCTAAATATTGCACAGCCTGTGATTGCTTGGAGGAGTTTAAATATATAATTTTCCACCTTAACATAATTAACCTGATTACCTTAATCAGAAGTTAAAAAATTTTGATTCACGTTTGATAAGTGTTCGCTTTGTGTCTTTTTTTATTTCACTGGAGGTCATAAGTGCTTCTTTAAGCTTCTTTTGCTGTTTCTCGGACTAAGATATTTAATTTAACCACGGACAAAAATATTGTGAGAGCGCTTAATGTTTCATTTCATGTAACATGTGAAATTATTCATTGGCTATAGTAAATTGAAGCTTTAGAAGGACAGTACTGCAAAAAATGAATATTGATACAAAATGTATGACTAGTCAGATTATATCCTTCTGTTCCAGAAACCTGCTGTGGCTTCTTGGTTGTTTCACTATGTAATGTAGAGAAGAAATGGCAATCAAAGAGGCAGGATAACATCTGTTTTATTTATGACCAGATTGCTTGGCTTTATGTGGACACCAAGCAAAACCTGAATCCTATCACAGGGTACTGTACGCAGTTTAAGTCCAAATAATTTATTGCAAAATACCCCTCTTTCTTTTCCTCCTGTCCTGCTGTTTCTGTGAACTGCATAGGCAAAGTCCTGGGGTGAGGTTGCTCTTCCGTTGAAAATGACAACCGTTCCCTTACACTTTTTGCCGCACCATTGTGTGCTTTATGGTTTGTATAGGGGGAATCACTGTGTAGCATTTGACCTCGCCTCTTACAGTACTTGAATATGATGATGGCTGTTACATGACTGGAATATCAACAACATAATCTCCAGTCCTGTCGCCAGTGAAGCCAGACAGCACATACTCAAAACAAAGTAATGCTCTAGATGGAACGATGAAAGACAGAGACATTGTTTACATTCAGAATTTAGTCAACTTTCAGAATAGTTTCACATACAGTGATATATAAATTAAATTATTTCTTAATTGTCATACACAGACTTTGTTAAATACAGAAATCTAATTTAAATGAAGAGTCAACATAAGCATTCAATTGTAGTTTTATAATGTGATATATGTGTTGTAAAATGACAGCTAAAGGTTTAATAGAGTCATTGCCGTTACCTTAGCTATATCACAACATTGTCAGTGTACATGAGTTGACAAACTGTTTAAGAGACACCTAAAACAAAAGTTAGAAATTAACAGCATAATTAAGTGGTGAAACCATTATGGCATTTCCTAGTTACAGAAACAAGAGTGATATCGATCCCGGTCAAGCTCTGATTGATCCCCAGATAGATGGGGCTAGCTTAGGCATTCATCAGCTGCCCAGTGGAGAGAGTTGTTATTGAGGGCAGGTGCTGTCTGTGGCTGTGAGTTAAAGCCATTAGACTCCTGAGGCCTTCTGATAATAGGCTGTCACTCACGGATAGACCCTCCTGCAGCATCCATCAGACACTCACACAGAAATTGAAGCAGCCACCAAAGGTCTCAAGGATAACAAGCAGTCACTGGAGTCATCCGGATAACACAAGGGCATTTCCAATAATGTAGTCGACACAGAGAAAGCTTTGATAATGGTACAAAATAAAGTAGCTACTGTGTTTGAATTTACAAACATACATATGTCCTCAGGTCTGTGAACAGCTCATTTTCAGTGGATCCCCAATGTATGCACCTTAACTTTCTCTCTGCAGGAGTCTGTAATGCTCAGATATTTAGATGAGATCCCAGAGTGGCTTGACCGTTACGCCCGGCCTGCTAAAACCTCCTGCTATCCCAACTGGGCCTGCTTCCTGAAGACCTTCCTCAGGCAAGGTCAGATACCTATTGTCAGGCACTGAATGCTATTCATCTGCAAATACAGCCTTTTGGAATATGCTAACACTCATTTCCTATGTCCATCCTAGGTCCCAGATGGTGCCTCTGACAAATTATATATTTGATAATTTTCATGTTAATCTTGTTGGTTGTTAAACAGCTGTCAGAAGAGTTTAAAACGCTGTAACAGTGGCAACTTCTTTTTGCCTGAACTGTAGCCATTCCTCTGTTCTCACTGTGTGTCCAGGTGGTGTGGTGGAGGCCTACCCCCCTTCAGACAGTGTCACCTGTCTGACAGTAGATCTGCTGCTGGAGCCCGGGGGTGAGGTGAGAATGCTCTCCTGTGGAGACCAGCTTCATGGCTCCTGTCAGCTTGAAGTTATGGGCTCTACTGTTCCTCAGACCTCTGTAAACCCAGAGACCCTGCACTCCACCTGCATGCGAGTGGGCCAGGCCTGTCTACAGCGCCATATCATAGGTTATGTCTCTGTGGACCTGGTTACATTTCTGGACCATAGCACCATGGAGCAAAAGGTGAGACATAGGCAGGACACGAGAAGGCCTTAACTAATGCTACCACTGTCGTTTTGGTCCAGGCTGTTGGAACATGTGGTGGTCCATATCTGTTTTGCAGCATCGTGGTGAAAGAGATCAATTTTTAGGCTGGATCAGGGATCCATATGAGCAGATAGGTGCCTCCTTTACTGCTCCCCTGGGATTTGGAAAACAGGCAAGGCAAACAGTGGGCACAGGGACCAAATGTGTCACAAGGCCATCTAATAAACTGTCAGGTCTTATTGTGTCGATACACTGATTCCACCATTTAAGGCTTGCCCTTTAACCTTACAATGCCGAGAAATTCAGAGGCACCTATCTTTCAGACAATAGGTCATTCTAAAGTGATTTGGCAGCCTCACTGAGATGCCCTGTCAGTGTTTAACCCCTAGCTGGTTACCTGCAGTGGTCGACTGAAATTTGTCTCGTTATTGCAGCAAGGCGCTGTCAAAGCCTTATTTCATTTGTCAGGATTAAGTTTTGTTGAAACCCTCTTGATTTATGATATTGGAAATGGACTGGTTTATGATGGTTTAACCTCTGCTCCTAACATGTGGCTACATTGACTGCTTATTGATCCAGGGCTGTAAAATGAAATGCTTTGTTTATAATATGGTCTATAAAATACTAAACCTGCACTACAAAGCACTAGAGCTATTTTACCAGTTCACAGAGCGGTATGAAAAAGGACACTGAATGTGTTTTTTCTCCTTCTTTCATTAGAAATACATCAGATAGGAATACATCCTCCGCTTATTCAAGACATTTTAATAAATCTATTGTTTTTTTTTTTTCTTTTGTTTTATTTATGGTTGCATTCATAATGGATTCTCAGTATAACAAATGGATTTGGAGTAGACATTAGCTAAGGACATGCTTGCCACTAGAGGGTAGTATCTTATGGATTACGTGTTAACTCAGTGTGATCAAGCACTGTTCAGACTATGCAATTTGTATGTTCAAACTTTAGATATTTTGTATTAGAATTATTAGTATTAAAATTACTATTTATTTTAGTGAACTAGTATTCATGATTCGTTTAAGACCTAAAATACCAGAATAATTTTTGTCATTAGTCTTTACATGAACTGATGATTTTACCACATTATATGGTAAAATGATGTCTCACATTTCTTACATTTCAGGATTTCATACAGTCCAACTAAATTGTCATTTTAGTGACCATATGTGTTATTTCTCAAATTCATCATAGGGACAGAAGCTGCCCTTTTCTTTAACTGTTTAGTGTGTAGTGTATATAATGACAGCCTTAGAATTAATTTTCAGCCTCAATGTTGACCTGAAATTGAATGGGATTCACTGACAGCATAATTAAGAATAGACTCTAAACAGCCTGTGCTTCAATAGAGGCAGGAACATTAAAGACAGACTCTTAACCATCTCTCCACACACACACACAGCTCAGACAGAGGAGAGCCACATGGGCAAACCTGTCTGGATTTAAACATCAATTTAGATTCAAACCTGTTGCTAAAAGCTGCCTACTTTATTTGATGGGAAGAAGTGGGTCACATATGTTTGCCCTTGCAGTCGTTCCTCACATTGTGGAACGTTGGGGCCCCAGCTGCAGCATCAAGGTTTTTAATGAAAATGCAAGGCAATAGAAAACAGGTACAATCCAGGCTTACATTTCCCACGGCTTTGTTAAGAGTAACAATGAGACATCAGAGTATGATTTTTAGTGAGTCGAGTGAATGGCGCTGTGGAGTGTGTCCATCACTCAGACCCAGGTACCAACCTGATGCATAGAGACTAGCATCTATCCAGTGGTAGCTACTGACAGTAAAGGTGGCTGAGTGCAGTACATACTACTGAAGTGTCGCTAAACATGACTGCACACAGCTTAAAATTCTTTGAACCTTTTTTACTGTCTACTGTTTATTCTACACTTGTTCTACACTTATCATATACTGTGTATTCTGTTATTCCTTTCTAAAATACCACGTATGCAATTTTAAGGCTTAGTCATAATGTTGAAATTACAATATTTACTTTTATATTACTAACTAGAACGTTTTAGTGAAAGGCATAACATGTTGCATATTAAGATAAAGAAAAAGACATTACAATATGTTAATATTTTATTTTGGGTATTTCTTCAAGTGGTTCAATAGAGGTGTTTTGAAGTTTCGTATGACTGCTGCTGTAAAACTAATATATTGTGTTTTGAATTTGATGATCTGAATTTATGAGCTATTAGCCAGTTATTTGTAAATTATAGTAAACGATTAATCATCTTGATCTGAAAAAAATGCCAAACAAAGATTTTCTTTGTCCTCTATCATTGTAAACATCTCCTTGACGTAATGATGATGTGATGATGTGATGACATGATGACGTGATGACATAATGTGAACGGCACTTTTCACTATTTTCCCACATTTAATAGAAAAACTATTAATCGATCAGATCAACGGCCAGATTAATCGATAATGAAAATAATTGTTAGTTGCAGCCCTGGACAATGACCTACGTTTCACAGTATATTTGAATTTAATAAAACTTAAAGTGCAGTTCATATGAAATGTGTTTGTGAAGATAATGTGCTCAGGTTACAGAGACTGCGTGGTTCAGACAGGCAGTGATTTGCATTCAGTGGCAGGAGCGTTTACTTTGACAAATAGGAACAGCAAAAGGAGGCAGCCGACTGCCACTTAGTTATTAACAACTCCTTCACTAGTGATTTATTTGCCACTTTTGAAGAGAGGGCAGAGCTATTAGGTTATTATTGGGAAAATTAGCCCTTTTTAAGCAGAAGGCTATGACCATACCCGACCCCTTAATATACTTATAATGACGCCATTTACCATACATATCTGAACTTAGCTTCTCATCAGACCTGAGCCAAACAAAGTAGCCCAGGGCAGACTCTAAATACGCAGGGAAGGATCTACTTTGTGCACGTGTCATTCTACAACTGAATTACCTAAATGTGTCGAGCATGCACCACTAACCGTGTTTTTCCTTCCCCCTGCCTCTCAACATGGATAACATGGTAAGGATTAAAAGTCACAGACCCATCTCTTTATAAGGATTGGTGGGTGGAATCCTTTGATGTTCCATTTTTGTGATTAAATTGGAAATATTATGTTTTTAGTGTCTGTTTTTCTCTGTTGTGACTCAGAGTTCGTGATGTCTGTGTTTGCAGGTGTGGGCTATTGATCTGAACCTCACATACAGTGACCAGCTGGCCATGACCCAGATGCTTCTGATGATGACTGGAGGAACGCTGAACTGCCGCGCCGGCTGTCTAGAAGTGCCAATGCCAATCAGAGAGAAATGCTGTGAACACCAGATTGCAGCCAAAGTACTTTTCTTATATTTGCTTTTAATAACAGTCTTGATGATGTTCATTTTCTTGAACATGAAAAGCTTGATTTTAAATGCTGTATGCTGTGTTTTTAATCCCCTAAATGATAAATAATTTTTGTCCACAACAACAACAAAGAAACCACCAGATCTAAAGCATGCTGAGACTTTGGAGGATATTATTATACCATTCCAGTAATCACGAAGATAGATCAATGTTTTGCTCTTCATTTTTGTTAAATACAACTAAATACTGTAATTACGCACTGAGCTCAATTGGTGTTTAGGTGCTGAATTCATTACCATTTTGATAGATGAGTCTAAATAATCAACACATTAATAATTCATACCATTTTCATTATGCATGTGTATGCATGCTTGAACACCTCATCAACCTGCTGCCAGGCCTTAAACAATAGTGTTCTTTTATTAGCAGTATGCCTGAGTTTACGCTTGTTAATCTGCGACTTGTATTATTTTATCAAACATTCATTTAGTTGGTGGCCTGGTGCTTCAGTGCAGCAGTTTAGCCACCGCAGTGGTTAATGGCTTCAGCAGTGGCCATCATTAGGGGCCTGCATATTACAAACACAATTAAATCCCTGTTGGACACTTTTATTGTTGTGTGAGCATCCTGTGTTTGACAACCGCAAACACGCAGCCATCACAGCGAGTTATGGTCTATCTCCTGGGCTCACATGGGCTTAGGCCTGCTCTTTTTGTCTCCCAAAGGTGCATGAGAACCAGCAACATTTTTATCCTCTTGAGCCTTGCCACTTTTAAGTAATCGACCTCTCGAATGTTACTTACGACACTCACACGCCCAGAACGTCTATTATGGTGATGTGCATTGTGCGTTGAGTAGTCCTTTTGTGCATTCAGTAGGGCTTTTGTCTCAAACTGAATGCGAATCTTTGCAGTCCCAAAACTGTAGTTTCTTTGATTGGCATCATACAATTAAGTTCATCTTGTATTTGGCATGTCTTCTAAACATTAATTGTTCCTCCCTGCAGTTAATTAAGAAAGGCCCAACAGTTTACCACATGTGCCCCACACTCATCATGTTTACTAATCACACACACTCCCCAAACTCAGCAGTGACCCTAAGGATATGTGTACGGGGTTCAGCTATCTCTACTCCACCCATTTTACACACACCACCACCTATTACTACTTCAACCCCAAATATAATAGAACATAGCATGATTAACAGAAAGACTAATGCCAATAATTATACACTTAAATTCTATGTTTTTTTTTCTTGTTTTTTGTCTCTCTTACAGCCTCCTGTGGTTAATCGCTATGCAGTTATTGGGACCCACTTGTTTCACTCTAACCTTTCCATGTATTACCATAATGTGCTCCTTAAGATGTGCAAGGCTTATGGCATAGGATTTAACATGAAGGTAAAAACCCAAACTTTAAATTACCTTGAGTGATGTCACATGGTCAGCACAATTGCGATTGAAAACTACAAGTTTGAAAATGACAACAACAAAAAAAAATCCAGGGATGTGGACAGAAATGATGCTATCAGACCAAAGTAGGCTGCTTCTCATTCCTCTTTAAGGGCTGCAGCTCAGGCTGCATTAGCTGCTACACCCAAATCTCCACCAGACTGTAGGCAGTCAAGCTGCATTGGGAGTAATGTTGACAAGGAATAAAAATGCATGGGATAAAAACGATGTATCTTTGACTGCACTGATTTTAATATTTTGAAAATGTAAAGTGCGAGTATGACACTGGAATGCTAAATGGTTTAATCTACACGATGTGATCTTAAAGCTCATCTTTTGACTGTGTGTTTTTTGAATTTCAGAGAAAGCAAGGCACCGTTTTTGTTCTTTACGACAACAGTAAGCGATGCAATATTGGACTGATGTAAGTATTTCTTATTGCATCAAATTCATATACCCATAGTATTAATTAAATTTACTGTTCATTAGTAGGAGAAGGAATTCTGAGCACATTTAAGTTTTCTTTACTTCTGTCTGTTCAAATAGACAAGCACATAAAAAGCAGTGCCGGATTAGGGAGATGAAAGACTTCCACAGACTGAGAGTAAAGTCAATTCTTCTAGAGGATTAGGATGCCACCTCTGGCTTTGTGGTTGTTGTTAAGAACTCTACAAGTTGTTAAGTAGAGGGTTATTTAACATATTTATCACTCAAATCCTTTAGCTTACACAGTGCTGTAACAGTTAAATCAAGCTGTGCTCATCTCCCTAAAGTCTCAAGAAGCTGTCTGCTGAAGGTTTCATTTAAACACCACCATCAGATGAACAAGATGATTGTTTCTTAGCTAGCAACATGGGAAACATTAGTAAACTCATTTGTTTGGGGTGTCGTTAATAGAACGGTCTCAGAAGATCTCCAGGGAGCTCTGGTGACCTTTACTCGGGGTCTGTCAGTCATTCATCAGGAAATATCAGCCTCTAAACTGCAAGGAGAAACCAATTTTAAGGTACCATGTTAATGACTTAACGATCTCTCCTCATCATGAAACTTGCATATATAAGTTCTGGTCAGCTGGAGTGCTTCTGCTGAAGAGTGTGTCACCAAATACATGTTTTTAGTATATTATAATAACATGAATATATTTTTTGAATGAAAGATTGTGCTCAAGTGGAATAATAATGGGAATAATGGGAATTCAATTTCACTTCTTTCATCTTTTGTTTTTTGGAGGAGCTAACCAAGGACATAGAGGATGTACTGCAGATGACTGCTCAGAACAAGATGCGGGTGGTGGAGAGTAAACCTGCTGCTTAGACAGCTGCTTCACTGACAAACCTGACTTACTCTTGCCAAATTAAGTCATCATGTTTTTGCCAGCTTTGATGTTAGAGTACTCTGTGAATACATGAACCCCAGTGATGAATCAGTGCTGATCAAACACAGAAAACCAAATAAATTCAAGACAAACATTGTCAGAATGTGTCATGACCCTTTGTAATAGATGGTTTTGGGATCTGTTTTAGCGGCTTGAATATAATTAAAGACTGGATTCATGTATCATGAGGTATTCATGCATTTACATCATATAAACCAGTTTTACTTTGCTTAAATTACATGTGACATGAAATTAACTTGTGATGTGTATGCGCTGCCTAGATGTTTACAACATAGATGACTATGATTATATTGTTATTGTTTAGTGAAATATTTTAATAATTCTTTACCTCTGTGAACCTGTGACCACACATCATTTTGGTGAGTTGATCAGAAAGTGAGTGGTACTTTCTGAAATCAGATTGTCAAAGGACACTTTTTTCTTTATCATACAGTATATTGTGAAATACAACATGTTTTCAGAAATACAGTATTTTGTTGAAAATGTACAGAGGGATATGCTAACTTGATGTAGGCTGTTCCTAATTATCCACTATTACAATTTGTTATTGTTTTCTAATTCCACATTTAACTACAGTACCAGTGCAAAATAGCCACTAAGATAGCAAAAGATAGCATAGTCAAGATATCAAATCAGTGTTTTATCATAAATGTAGACATAGTTAAAAACTTTTGCAGCAGGGATGTTTGTGTGTTTTATTTCATCCAGGGCCTGATGAGGTGACATAGTTCAGTTGGTCCAGAGGGCTTCTTCTGTTTCTCCTGCATCTCTTGACATCCAAACAAAAGAGACATCACTTGAAGTGGACTTAATCAGGGTAAACAAACAATTTTATGAATCTTTACTGTACAGTTAAAATCAGACAAAATGATCTTCATATTCTGTAGATGGGCCATCAGTTGCTTATAGCCCACATAAACCACTCAGACTTCTCCATATGCAAAATATACATAAATCCAGAGTATATTCATAATATATGTGCTTGCACATTAGCTTGACTTAACATGTTTGCCTTTTCAGCCCGTATTCAGTGTTAAATCTTGCTGCTTGCTTGCTTTGGCTGTTTGTGGGCTACTGTCTATGGTGCTGATTTGCAGCATTGAGTGTTGATCGGAAATATTTGAGTAAATGGTGCAGCGCCTTTGAGTGGATCTAGATTGCATTTACAAGGGGATGTGTTGGTGGTGTTCATGTGGTGTGGGACCAACAAAAACACTTTACTTGCAGCGATGGTTACGGCAGCTGATACCTAAATTAATCATGCGTATCTTGAAAAGTACGGTATAAAAAGCAGACGGAAATTCAACCTTTGTTGTTTAATAGCGTTGTCAGGTGTGCGTGTGGTGCAAGCAGAGCGGTCGTCACTTCACACAGGACACCTGACTGATATCTGGATAAATACAGTGTAAATTAAATGCAGGTAACAGTCGCTTTGCTGTTGAGGAACAACTGCACGGCGCGGTGTTTCCAGCCGGATGACTTTAGCAGGTGTACCAGGTCAGAGCCAACACTACAGCAGGTTTGAGCACAGAGAAATCCGCACTTCTGCACTTTTCAGGTCCTTTAGCGGGTTAAGACAAATTGTATGAGTGTGCTTTTAGCCTGTGTGGCTGACTATCCTCAACTGGGTAACTTATTTAGCTAGCAAACGGGGACTAGCTTGTTTGCTAACCCTAGCTTAGCTGCTCATGTAAATTGTCCTATGTGCAACATCGTCCTTTCTCCACTGCTTAGAAGGACATGAAGGCAGCTTGGTGTGTTATTGTATATCAGCTGGTTTTTAAATGTCGGTACATTTAATCTATGGTTAGTCAAAGCTCTGCCTGTGACTGACTTTCATGCAGTCCAGATGAGAAACAAACAAACAGCAGCAAAGGTGAATCGCTCTTCTTTTTACATAAGTCATGAAGGAGTTTTTGAGGAAGCTACACAGCATCTTTGTAAGGGTCGCCCTGTTTCCGAGCACATTTAGCAGGACAGGCCCGCGGCCAGCTGCCTCAGAGGTGTTGACCTGCCACCTGCAGCAGCGTAAACTCCCGCCATGGACTTCATACTGTGTGCGCTACAGCTCCGTCCACAATGACCAGTTTGGACTGTCCAACTTTAACTGGGCAGTTCAGGGATCCAACTACCAAATACTGAGAACAGGCTGCTTCCCCTTCATAAAATATCACTGTACCAAAGCGCCTCCACAGGACCTGGACTTTGAGAACAAGTTTTTCACTTTGTTGAAAGTTATTAATCTGGGTCAGTAAATTCATTAAATGTTCTACCTTATTCCTCTAAGATACATATATGGTGATTGTAGTTTTTAAACACTGCAGACACCTCATAATCACTGTACCCATTTATTGCAGGGATCCCTTGTTTGGCCTATGGCATTGGTTGCTGGATGGTAGTGGGAGCTGCAGAAACAGTGCAGACAAGTGTTGGACCCATCACCGTCTATTTCGCCTATAAAGAAGAAGAAGGCGCACAGTACTAACAAAAGTGAAGAAAACACTGTTTTCAATGTGTTTTCAAGAAACTCATCAGCCAGGATGCTGTATTTACGACAGTTACCAAGGTGATATTCCCGTGGAGCTATTGACAAAAGTGCCATCTTGTGTTATTAGTGATCCTGTTGTCTGACTGCACAGGTTCATTTGTGTTTAATTATTTAAGATTCAAAAGTTACACTGGAGGAGTCGGTTATGCATGTTATCACACTGACATACAATACTGACAGCGTTTATTCGGAAAGCTAACTTTCCATTAAAATTTAATGTAAAGTGTAGGATTTCTGGAAGAATACACTGTTTGACACCACACCCTTTTCCTGGATGTTTTCACAGCAGAGTCCGTGAACAGTCTTCAGTGTGTGTGTTTGCAAAGTCACTGCATTGTAAAAGTATATATTTGAAACAAATATTAAAGCGTATAAATTGACAGTGCAGCAGAAGATTTGACTTTGATGTTTTTTTTATTGCAGAAGGGTTTAACAAGTGTTGATCAGCGTAAGACAGTATGAGTCCAATAAGACAGACAATATTTCCTTTATTGTCCAAGTCTTCAGAATTATTGATAATTCATACAAGTGGTGTAATTTATTTGCTACTTCAATGTCCTTGGCTTAATTTTGTGTGACAAATGCAGGAATTTAAATAACCCCAGCTCATTTATTTAAAGGTGAATTAGTGATCACTCTCCATGCAGCAGATAGTCAATACTGTTAGAGAAAAACCAGTGACAAGACAGGTCTGATAAAATAGGTTTTAATTACCAAAGTGTGGCCTTTGTGTAGAGACAGCTACATCCCTTCCTTCAGGCCTTCTGTGGCCTTTGATTTCTGGTAATGTCCTTTGCTGACAGGGCACACTTACCTCCGCAGCGGAGTCCTGCTCCCTCTGAGAGGCAGGGTGACAAACTGCCATATTGATTTCTTCCCTCAGCATCTCCTACTAATAGCATTTATCAGCAACCTCAATTTTCTGGCCTTGGCCTCTTCATTTTTAGCAACAATAAAGCAGAACAAATAATTTCTTGTTGTGCATGTAAATCAATTCACCTTTCGACCTTTTTTTGCACTTGAAGGCAGTGATATTGGCCTAGATGCTCTTCAGGATGTACAGCCTCCTCATGAATGTGCTGTTTTGTAAAACTTGCTTATCCTATGAAAGAACACATAACTGCATAATTGAATTTATGAAAGAAATGTTCCTTCCTCCTCTTTAGATGGAGTCTGAATCCTTTTTTGTAGGGCTAACTCTACAAATGAATGCAGTGAATGCACTTACAGTAGCAGTATTATCAAGAAATACAGAAAGTAATCAGAGTTATTTCTGATGATATTTAAGCTCCCTGGATGTGCAGTAATTTACACCTCAACAAAATTTCAGTCGACTGCTGTAAATGTTTATACTTGCAATGTAATCTTTGTTGTGTAAAAAATGTCTAAACCTGATGCAGAATTCATGTGCTTGTCTTAGCCTGATGACACTACACTATCTGTTAATCATACTAATTGCCTTGAACAAGGAACATTTAGACACACTTATGGAAATCTGATCCACAGTATCAGGCTGCACTTAAATCCACCTCCTTTCATTTCAAACCTTTCATCAGGGCTGAAAGTGTGCATGGGGAATGCTCAGGCAACCATGTCTTAATTACTCATTGACCCTTTGACCCATGAGCTGCATTGATACAGCCGTGCAGCCAGGCACAATGTCATGGGGTTGCAACTGGCCGCAGCTTTGTGTGCGGCTATTACAGGATGATGTGAGCCAGTGAAATCTAAACTGCGGAGCATGTGAGTACATTGTATTCATTTTCAGGGCTTCACCTTTGAGTCACTCTAACCTGCAGGGGAGGGCACCCCTCCAGCTCGGGCACAGGCTTAGCGTTACACGTTGAACCTCAGTCACCAGCAGAGCACGTCTAGGGTATCTGGATTTCAAATGAGCTGCTGCAGCAACTAACAACAAAATATATCTGCATTTGGAGCGAGATTGATGCCTTTTAATAGCCACGGTAGCCTCGTCCTGTATTGAAGTTTCTAAATTACCCAACACATCTAATGTGGTAATGACCAAAGAATTAATGCCTGTTTGGCAAGTTTAATTGCATGCTGACGCTGGTAATAAGTTTTGTCAAGGTGAAATCTTTAAATACTTGTACTGTTTAGAATGTAGGTAAGTAAAGCAAAACAAGTGCTGAAATTGAGCGTAGTGTTGCTGTAAATTGTTAATGTTCACCACTGAAATTGCTAATCAACTTGCAGAGACTTGTAATTATCTTCTAATTAGCTCATAAGTTCTCAGTTTCTTCAGTTAAAAAAAAAATAGTACAAACCATTTTCATCTCCTTGAAATAGTTGATGTATCCGACTCTTAAATCAATTATTTAGCAGGAAAGTCACGCCAGTGTTTTTTCTCTGTCATATAGATATATGGCTTGGCAGAAACAATTATTGTGTGAACAACCCCTGCAGCTAATACTGGCGAGGTTATCATTATTAAGCCTCTGGATCGGCCACCAGCACCGTTGCCGTGCTTGCTCCACGAGCAGCAGGGGTACCTGAGCCATCACTCAGATCACTTTAAGGATCACACTGGAATTACATGTTAATGCAGAGGTGTCAGCCAACATTGTCACAATATTCACCGTGAAATGGCACTTTCTGAATTATAATGTGACAACTGAAACATAAAGCTCATTACTTTTCTAGTAGAAACATCTCCAGCTGCAGACATATGCAGCTCTGAAGGAGTAATACTTAACACTTAAGCAGAGTGAGATGCATCAAAAGGATTTTTTTTGTGATTGTTAGAAAATTCAGTAGTTAACAATGGCTGACCTCTTGTCATTGGCACTTGAATCAGTACCTTTTCTTTTTCTTTGGAGTGGGGCTGGCGTACTGAAGCCATTAAAAATCTATTATGGTACATTTCTTCACCCAAGGGATGACAAGGCGCACCATAATTCTTTTCTTTACATCCCCTCTTCCTTCTTTATCTTTATGACGGGGGTGTGTGTGTGTTTCTGTGTGTGTGTAGGGGGAAGGGGGAGTATTGAAACACTATGCCTGCTGTGCCAATCAGTGTTGCCAAAGCTACTGCCAGTGGGTGGCTGAAATGTCTGTCAGTCATCTCTTCTAGCTTTTCTGGTGTAAGGCCACTCCCAGCTGACATAAGGACTACGTAAATGCAGTAAATAAAAATACGGAAGAATTTTACTGAGATTCCTTAAATTCCACTTCACGCTTAAAGAATCATAAACATGCTAGTTTTGTATTCTTATAGTGGATGCAAATGTATATAGTTTAATATAAAATCGTCACTGCTTTTACTGTGTTTAGCTGATGCCCTTAAGCTTGTCCACTTAACTTTACCCCATATCCTTTTTTTCTCTCAGTCAAAGCTGATTATTGTTTTGTTTTTCTATCTTGTCGACGATGTGGTATCATGTTCACTTCATTCATACTTAATGCTTACTCTGTTGACATTAAGAGAGTAATGGGTTTTAATAGTTTTTCCATGACTTATTGGGAGAGTTAAATGAACTATCCATTTTTGTTATATATTATGCAGTATTTAAAGTTTCAGCTCATTAAAAAACAGACGCCCTCCACACCCCCCAGGCTGTCTTTTACCCCCCACGAGCATGCAGTCAGGCTCCTCTAGCCACGGGCTCTGCTTGATCTGTTTTTCCTAAGTCAAAATTGAAATATTCAGAAATATTTATTTATTTGCTTAGGCCTTTTATTTCACCAAGAAGCAGCCTAATGTCTTTGTAGCTTAAACAAGCGGCATCAGTGAATCAGAAAAAGGGCAAAATGCATAGTTTTGTTTGATTGATATCATTTGTTACATTGCACATATGTTTTATCATTCAGTTCATGACAAAATATTTTATATGAAAAATATTGCATGTACCATGATTTAGCACCAGAGCAGGCTACTTGTGTTATTTGATTGCCTTGCTTCTTACTTGCACAATAAGCAGCAACCTACACAGCAACCCAATACTAGACTGGGGATTTACATTAAATACACTGATACTGATGCTGCATACAAACATAGAAATGGAATAAATCAATTTTGTTCTCAGAAATGCTTCACATACTTTTTGATGCAGCGTGATCTCCAATCTTTCTGCAAATGAGCTGCAGTCCCTTGTAATGGTTTCTGCTCCTCGTGGGAGGCCGGTGTCTCAGAAAAGCTGCTGATTGAGGGAGAAATGTAATACAGGTGTAAAGCAGACTTGATAGGGGTCTTACACGAGGGTTATGCATTTTAACTGTGATATACATACTGTTACATATTTATCAAAGAATACAGAATTTGCTGGGTGGACTCTTTCTGGCCTGCAGAGACTTGTGAGTTTCTGCTAGAGTGTTGTTAATTCTGGCAGAGAGGGTGGCTATTATGTTGAATTAATAGGAATTAAGGGTTTAAATTGGTTAAGTAAGCACTTCATTAATCGTGAGTGGATTGCTTTGGGTGAGAGGTTTAGAGGTGGTGTAGACCACAGTTGTACTTAGATGAAAGAAAAGGAGGGTGATCTGAATTAAAAAGCTGGTCGGTGCTGGGTAGATGTAGACAAGAAATCATATATAAACTACATAAAAGACAGCTGAAACGGCCGATAGACAAATAATCTGCAACTATTTTAACAAGTGATTAATGATTTTTGTGACTTATTTAGCAAAAATAGCTAGAAAGTGCTACAGTTTCAGCTACTCAAATGGGAGCATTTGCTGCTTCTCTTTGTTATATATCGTTGTACAATAATACTTGTAAGTTTTGGTCAGAGAACACACGACATTTGAAGAAGTCACCTTCAGCTTTGGGAAATTGGGATGTGAATTTTTTGACACTTCATAGACCAAATAACTAATTGGTGAAAGGTTTATCAGGAATAACTGTGCTGTATATGTTATGGCAAATGCTCATTAATGTATCTATTTTCTAACATAACCTTGGTATGAATATTATTTATTTAAAGTCCTTCAGAGCCTTGCTGACTACAGTAAAACACGCATCTCGTCTTTTGTATAAGTCATACAATATTTTCCAACTTACTGCAAGACACATTGAAAATGCAGGGATTTTATTTAATTTCAATCTGACAACTTTAAGCAGTGCGTGACTGTTCGATAATGTAATCGTCGGCCCTGAGTGTGGACATGGCGTGAACGGCCGTAAGAGAAGTTATGGCATGGGTCAGTTGGAGGCGTCTGCGTTACTTGATGTTGCTCCCCTAGCAGAGGTGGACTAATTGAGGTGTGTTTTTATCTGGGCTTGCTAATGATGATGAGGGTGCAGGAGAAGTAGACTGTCCCCTTAGGCTGAGGAATAGCATGACTTAGCCAACCTTCTGTACTTATTGTCCAACAAAGGGGGAATTCACTTAATGCAGTGCTTCAGAAAAGTGGATAATTGTGGCCACAATCAATAAAGTAACAGAGCAGAAAATGAACGGTGTGTGCTGTGTAGCTGTGTTGTAGATATTTGACGGAAATCGAAAGGAGCGAGGTTCTTGTTTTTGTGTTTGTTTCAGCCAAGTCATCAAACGAGAAGTCGATTCCAGTTTATGCTGCACACAATAAACACATGCAAGCAGGTAAAGCCATGCATGTTTACTCTGTGTGTGTCTGTGACCATAAGCGTGTGTGTGTTTGCATGCATTTGTGTATATATGATAGAGGGGGTAGGTTTGGTTGGATGAGCCACATTGTTCCTGTGCGGCCTAGTGACATCGCTGGAGGGCAGAGAGGGATGGAACCTGAGAGGGGTGACAGTGATAAATAGCCCTTTTAATAACAGCTGCCCCACTTGGCCAGCTAGTCCCAGTCAATGTCCTCTGTGTATTTATGCCTATGTTTATTTATGCATCCATAGCATGCAGGAAATCACCACCGCAGGGGTACAATCATTCTTTTCTTTTTTTTTTGGTGGGGGGATTGCTTTGGTTTAACTTTGGGAGGAGGTAAGCTAGCTCATCTTAAATTGAGCAGATATTCATTTAACCCTCAGGTTGATCTGTTGGTGTGTCTGTCCTGAAATATACATATATTCACATCTGAGAGAGGAGTCTCACTGTGATGCACAAACAAATGTCCCGAAAGTTCAAACAAAGAAAGGATTTTGCTTTTAATGTGCATTTCAAACTTCACAGTTCACTTCAGTGGTAGCAATGGCATTGACTTCCATGGAGATTAAGACAGACATGTAATTTGTATGTGCATTAACAAATCCTGCATATGTTTTTCTCCAGGTTCTGAGGACAGATTAGGTGTTCTAAACACCAATTCAAGAATCTAGACACGCTATTACTTTGTACTATAATGGCCCGTCTGATGCTCTATACAGCCTTCACTCTGCATGGCTTTTACATTTTTGGTTCATTGTTGCTGTATGACTGAAGTCAAAAACCTTTTGTCTGCTGAAATATGACCTCAGGCCCAGGGCTGTGAATAGGGAGAGGGGAGGCTGTAGATCAGAAGTGTCAAAGCTTCATCCCGGAGGGCGATGCCGGCGCTGTTCTCAATCCAACCAGTACCCTCCCTTTAATTGGTTCAATTAGTTAAGTATCCATATACATTATCGTCCATGCATTTTTCATGACTCCTCTTAACGCTCTGTTTAAACAGAACAACTTCCGGCTATGATTTGCTATTTGGATGAATGTCAAGGAGACTAAATGATTGCGCTAATTGAGTAATTAAAAGCAGATGTTGGAGCAAGAGCCAACAGCGTACACTTTAAACACTTTGCCCTCCAGAAAACCTACAGTGTTTTTGACACCCCTGTTATGTATGGTTATCCCAGAGGTACCTCTGTAATAGTTACAGTTTCACCCTTGTGATTATTCAGTTGAAGTCTTTGCTATTGAACCAAAATGGTGTTTTTATGCTATTTTGACCACGGGAAATGGTCTGGAAAAGAAAAGCCCATCATGCTGCCTAATGGCCAGACTCAGTGGTGCACAGATTCAACACAAGCTCTAGACAGGCAAAGCATGATATCTCCACTCTCACCCTATCACTCTTACCCCCCGCTGTCCTCTGGTGGGACGCTAGTGGCCTGTACGAGACTCTTTTGAGGGAGATGATGTTATGTTGAAGGTAATTAACATTGGAAATGTGCCAGTAATGGGAATCAGTGTGCCATCAAATCGCAAAGGAACGGAGTGTATTTCCATGGTTTTGACAGCTTTGGTGATTGGAGCATTGCTTGAAGGCTTTACAAAGTGCAGATCAATAAGTAACAATTTTCCTATTAAAGAAAAATTACTTGGACATTGCACTAAGATAGCTTGTGGCTCTTTCACTTCACACCAGCTATGGGGGAAAGGTCTCCTGTTGATGGACGGTTTGTGTTATTTGCTTTTCTTCCCAAGCGGAGACGGGAGAAAGAAACTTGAACTTGGATCCCATGGTATTTATCAAAATAAAGGCTTTATGAATATATATTAAAAAATGTTTAATATGCAAACAAATATCATGACATCAAATATTGCATCAGGTTGTAGTTTCCACAAAACCACAAAAACAAATCTTTAGTCGTCACACGATTGACTGTCAGCTACGTCACTGTCTTTTTACTGGGAGATGTACTGTAGAAAAATCTTTACCAATTATGTCTCATCTGATTTGACCGGACTTGATTATCTCCATCCATCTGTAATTATTAGAGCTGGAACAGAAAAACAGAAAAATTAAATATCCTCAACTTAAAATTCCAAATATGTGCAGGTTCCAGCTTCTTAAATGAAGGATTTGCTGCTTTCCTGTGTTTTATATCATTTAAAATTGAATATCGTTGACTATTGGACTCTTGTCGGTCAAACAAAACAGGACATTTGAAGACTTTACCTTTGGTTTTAAGAACTTTTTTTACTCCTCATAGATTAAATGATTAACTAACTAAATCGATAATGAAAATGATATTTTGTTTGTTACAGCCTAACTTTTTACTGATTTATCCACATTACAACAGGAGAGAAAATGACCTAAAGCACTGAGACAATGCATCATGTCAGCATTAGATCTTCAGCAGACCAACACAGTACATAAATGTACATTTCTAACTTTATAGGCAGTTTATTTGGTGACCTGATTATGCAGTTTGAGTGACAGCACTAAATAATGCCAAATAAATAGTATTATCACACATTTTCTCTGACACTGGACATTATATCAGAGCATTTTTAGTTTAACCTTTACTGTCTTCCAATTCTCCTAAATCAGATATCTTTGCTGTTTCACTAGTGAAATGAGTATATTTAAATATATCATTTACCTACATGAATGCCAAATGGAGACAGGGTAATCAAAAGCAGTGGTGAGAGTTGGTGGCAAAATCTTGTCTTAATAAATCTCTAGGCCACTAGCGTGGCTAATGAACTTAGTAATTACTCATCACTGGTTGGAAGAGTTTAGCCCGGGTGAGATGAAAGCAGTGGCTGCTGGGAGCCACAGGAATGGCACAACAGGCAACAATCAACACAGTGTCTGCACAACAATCAATCAAAACTGTCAGGCCCTTAACAGTCAGAGTAATTTGCTGGTGTTTTTCAGAAATGAGTACACCTTGTAAAATGTAGCTAAGATCATGTTCCCAAACACCTTGAAGCACAATATTTTTAAACCAATGATAAACTGAGTCATATAATTTATCACACTGCTCTTAGAAAAATTGTTATTTTTAGCTAAGGAACTGTTTCATGAGCTCAAAGTTCTCAATTCAAGCCTGAAGTCACTTCCCCCTACAAATGTGTTTGAATATTAACATTTCTTTGCAGTTTTTTATCTCAGTGTTACAGCTCAGCAGTTTCTGTTATTTGTTTTGCTTTGTTTTTTCATTTCAATGTCAGTCAGGCATTTGATGTCATGCGTATATACAATTTGATTGCTCATCTATCTATCTATCTATCTATCTATCTATCTATCTATCTATCTATCTATCTATCTATCTATCTATCTATCTATCTATCTATCTATCTATCTATCTATCTATCTATCTATCTATCTATCTATCTATCTATCTATCTCTAGTAAATTCAAACATTTAAATATGAATTGTCGTGTTTTACTGAGCATCTGTTAAACCACAGTGATATTTAAATACGAGTCAGAGCACGGTGGTGAGTAACACTGGACTATTCACAGATGCTCCTTTCTGCAGAGCTCTAAATCATGTTTCTTAATTCCCAGAGCCACATCTCAATCATACTCCTTGCTAATTTGAGAGTCACCCTCATTTCATTTTAAACGATTCATTTTTGGCAAATTTGTAAATGGCCCCGATGTGTTCCACAATTTAGTCAATTACTGTTTCAGCCGGCAGGACTCCGGGGACCAGGAACACACATTGCCTGGAGGTACCATCTCAATAATTGTTTCAGAAAAGTTGGGAATGGATTGCTAACGCTCTGTTCCACTTATTGAAATGTCAATTGGAGCCGAGACCCTTTTACTTCTCTTCTCACTCTTTCTCAGTATGACTGCATCGCTTGTCCTAACCATATTGAAAGGAGAGAACTTTTGATAAACGTTTGATATTTCATAATATTTGATTCCAAACGGTATTTATTCCTGTAGTGATTTGTCTCACAGAGCTTATTTACTCACAACTCAGAAGAGTAGTAATGGTTTAGATGGTTAGCTTCTTAATGTTTCTTTGTATTTATCCATGACTTGTACTTCTCCTGTCATTTGTAAAATAAAAATGTAGCAGATTTGAACTCTACTCTATACTGAAATTGTAATTAATTATTAATTAGCTGGATAAAATTAAGAGATGATAATAATCCAAATTAGATCTTAATGAGTACTAATTAAGAGGAGAATCCTTCTTTATGGAATCAAACAGCATGACCTGCAGACCCCAATTAATTAAGTTATTATTAGCCATTTCCTTGTGTTTGGCTGAGCTGGAGCTCGTTCAATGAAGGCAAAATATGCTACAAAACTGTTAAAATATGCTTCTGTTTGTTTTGCTGCAAGGTCCCTCACCCGTCCTCTGAGCCAATTAACCTGCGATGAGCCTGTTGGTACAACGCTGATTAATTAGAGCAGTGAAGGGATCTACACGTGATGCTGTGGAGAGCTCATCAAGTTGGTATTTAGCCTTTATCTTATGCCTTTGTTCCCCCGTGTGTGCACCCAAACACGAGCACCTGCACTGTTCATGTAGAGTCATCTCAGTCATGCACACAGTATGATGCACGTCATGCTTTGAAACATTCATCAGATTTAAACAAATTATCTTCCACAGTGTGTATTACAGTCAGTGGTGGAATATAAATAAGTATAATAATTTACTGAACTTCTGTATTAAAGTACAGTTTTGGTGCTTTAATACTGTACTTCCACCCCACTACATTTCAGAGGGAAACACTGCACTTTTTTACCTATTTGGCAGCTTTAGTTGCTTTATGGATTTAGATGATTAATACAAACTATAAATCAACTAATACATGAGGGAGTATTATAAGTTAAACTACACAGTAGTGTACAAAGCAATCAAAATGAGCTCCACCTTTATCAGCTGCTACATTAAAGTGATGTACGTATTAATTCAATAATAATTATAATCCAATAACATGATATATAATATTCTGAAATGGGCCAGTCTGCATAGAAAGCACTTTTACTTTACTTTACTTTTACTTTAAGTATGTTTTGACACTGTGGTACTTTTACTTTTACTTAAGTACAAGATGTGAGAACCAGTGATTACAGTCATTGTCAATAATAGAGAATAAGCGTATGTGTTGTGTTACGTCTATACTGTGGGTCAGCTGCATGTGTCTGTTCTGATTACTGGATGGGTAATTCTGTACTTCTGTGTGTAAGACCTTCAGCTCTATTCTATAATTAACTTTTGCCTGCACCCATCAGGTTCCATTGCACACTTGATGTGTCCATAGTGACTGTTACATGCAACCAGCTTGCCATTCAGTATGTATTAAGCTGTCAGAGTGGGCTGCTCTCCCAAGCCGCCTGTCTTCACTGAACAACCCAGCCTATTAACTCCTATTGACTGTGACACACATGTCCCTCCAAAATGAGCGGTTCCGTATTGATTTTTCCTGAGAGCTGCTCACTTCCCCCTTTCATGCCGCCAAGGGTGAGATCTTTATCCTGACTGATTGTATATGTTCATTGTATCAGAGTACTGTTGTGCAATTGCCATTTCAGACCTATGAACCCTCTTCTGCCCCCCCCTTCGCCTATGTAACCTGGCCAAGTCTCAATGAGACAATTAAAAGGCCGACTCCCCTGTGTCCTGGTAACACCGTGGTCAGATGGAGCTGTAGACCTTCCACACGGCTCATAGTCTCCCTCCATCTTGATACAGCCCACAAAATAAGACATAAGACATGACAGCCAGCTCCTCTCCCCCCCACTAACACACAGCCTCCCAATCAATGGACCTGAATAGAAAAGTGCCATATCGTCCCAGTGATGCTCCTTCTAACTGCTACAGCCAAAATGGACTCTGACAGCATGTATCGACGTCATATCAAGCTCCACCATTGAGAGAAAAATGATTATCTGCTGGTGAAATCAGTTATTGACATGTTGCGGAATAGCTTCCCTCCCCCGAGGGATTTATTGATACAGTTTATGGTATATAAATATTTATCTAATATGTGTCTGAAATAGATTTGTCTAGTTTAGGCATACAGTGTGTGTGTCTGGTCTATGGTTAGACCACGGAGGGCTATCAATGCCTCTCTCTCTCTGTTCTGCCACTCAACCATGACTCTGCCTTTCCTTCTCGTTGGATACTGTTTTTACAGGCAGCATTAAATTGCTTTGGCTGTTTGTGACTCCGTCTTGAAGTCAATAGTAAAACATGTTGTAATTACATTTTATTGCCTCTCACTCTAGAAAATCAAAATAGCTTTACTGCGGCCATCATATTGTAAATGCATGTAGACGTGCTACGTGTCACACCATCAGTGGAGGAGGCACTCAAAGAAATACCTTAGTGAATGTTATTGCAATTCAGGTTTTACCTAAAACTCTGTTTAAAGGGTTTTCAGAGTGAAATATTATCTTTTAATTTTCACCAGCATTGTGGTTTATTCCTACAAGATGCATTGTAGCAGGTAGCCTTAAACCCCCTCCTAATCTGCAATAGTTACAAATTACATCTTGAAATAAGGAAAGAATTATTTGAATGCGCCCCAATACTGGCTCAAAAATGTCACCTTTCTGCTCATAGCTAAGTTCAGACCATTTCATCAATAATCATTAACAATGATATAGTTAAGTTGCAGAGACTAAGTACTGAACTGCTGTCTTTGGAATAATATGTAAATCAGGCTTTTTGTTATCATCAGATCTCATCTGTGGAGAAAGATTGCAGGGGATTTTTTTCAACAGATTTTCACACGTTGTATACAAGCTGAGCAAATGCACTTTTTCACATTATTATTTTTACACTTGGTCAGTTATATTATTTACAAAGTAGTTTTATAGTTGTAGAAATGTAGCCATGGAGCGGTGGAAAATGACCACCTTTGACAATGTTTTATTGGTGGCCGTATTATCTTCCTTCATATGTGGAAGTACATTCATAACTGCCATTGATTTTTGCTGCTTTTTGTCAGCAGCCAAGACAGTGATTACTTTTTTCTTATAAAACAGCTCTTAACCAGAGGCGTTTGACCAGATGATAAAAAGTCAGCACAAACACCTTTTTTTCTGGTGCTACCCTTAACAGTGTCTAGTGATTCTCTATGTACAAACTAACAAAATATTCCTTTTCTCACATAATGTTTAGCAAATTCTGTCCTAACGACTTTAATCAAAATCAGATTAAATAAATTTACCCAAAACAAAATTGTTACTAGATTGTCAGTCAGCTATTTCTCCCTGGATGTATGGTTTTATTGTAAAGTGAATGTTATCTTGATCTTCAACCTCTCATCGCAGCTGAACTTGAGGCTTTCCTGCTCTAATGTGTTGAGGTGGAGAGGTATGTCCTCGGCACATAAATCATTCAGCTTGACCTTTGCAAGTTTCCTTTGTTAGTTAAATGTAATTTGTGTAGAAGTTGATATAATAGAACGGGTTGTAAGGTCAGTACTTTGCAAACCAAAAGAAGACTAACAAGCAGAAAATTCTCACTTTATTTTTGATCACTTTGTTCTAGGAAATACATGGCATGCAGTGTTATTGTATGATATTGATTTTTGCAGACAGGCATCTGGCATGCTGACTTTTTCGCCTCGATGATGCACAGCCGTCGCCTCGTGAACATGACAGGTGGTCTCAGGTCAAATACCTCTGTCTCCCATCCTCTGCTGTGTCTCTATTACAGTCTTTGGCTGACTTATTGAACAGCTCTCATGCTCGTTACTCAACAGAGGAGCAGTTTGCTGTGATTGATACCATGACTACTCTGAGACCTCTCTTAGCCCCCCTCCCCTCTCCTCTCCAAATCCTATCTGTGGTTTTAAAGCCATGAGTGGGTTTCATTAATGGTCTCTCCTGTTTATGACACCATAATTAGAGTTGAGGAAAGGCACCTAACTACCACGGTTCCACCATACTGAGAAAGTCAATAATGCAAGCCCAACAACTTCTCACACAATTGAGCCCCATGGAAAATCTATACGCTCTGCAGCTCTATGTCTTTATGGTGCTGTTTTAGAAGAAGCCACCTGATTTGTTGGTGTTTTGTCCTCCACTTTTAACTAATCCCACAAAATTGATTATTAACTCCAGCAATATCATTTAGCTTCCAGTGGCCTCCACAGGATAGATATTGTGTGGGATGTATCCACTGCATGCAGCCAGCGTGCAACACTGTGTTCAGAATAGCTTGTGAGGCCGAGCCTTGTGGCCATTTACCTGTTTTATAATTTGTTTTGTGCTCCACCTCATGTACATGCAGCGACTCCTGCAAAAACCCAACCAGGCTGACCGCTACGCCTGGGTTATTTGTATGGAGCAGGTCATGGGGGATATTACATTAGATTGCTTTCCTGGAAAGTAATTCTGCCATGTGGTCTATTGGGCTTTTCTCTGTGTATCTGTCAGACAGAATTGCATGCAGTTACACGGAGAAAGAGGACTGTTTGAATACACACAAATACACTTTTTTTTTTAAACTCACCCACGTGTCTTTTTAATTAAAACAACAACAAAAACAGCTAAGGGAGAACTAGTGCTTGCAAAAGAATATGTACTGTTGCAAACTGCACCTTAGATGAGAAATATGTTGCTTTATTTTACAAGCTAGTTTCAACCGAACATTTTACCAATGTTAACCTAAATTCAGTCATTCAGGAACCATAATGCTGCTTAAAAATAATTCCCCAGTCTTACACTTGTGTCAAGATCTCGATGTGTGTTCTCTGCTGTCCTTTTCACAAGTTAGTGTTATAAAATGGCTTTCAGGGAAGTGGTTGAACAGAATAGTGTGTATGGTCTTTAATTAGCCCAGCAGATGGTGTTCCTTTCAATTAAAGACAAGTCAGGTTTTATTTATTCTTCATTTACATCCCAATATTGCAAAGCATGCCTCAAAAGGTTTCACAAAAGAAAAAGAGGAAAACAATGACCATGTGGAGAAAAAAGTTTAAATTTAAAATAAGACTCTTTTCTATGTTGAGCTGAGATGTGAGTATTTGTAACACAGCTCCGTGTTCTCACTGGGGTCATGACTGTCATTTGATGGGTGCTTTTAGAAAGCACCATGAATAGTTGATGTTGCATTCACTGCAGCCCAGACTTCAGTGTAAATAAGATGCAGGTAACTGGGACAATGTTTCAATTGTCAGGCTCACTACATAACTGTTTCATGTGGCCTTGCTATATGCACATCTCCTGTAGGCCCTAGAGAAGCAACATGGCCTTGTTCAGCCCAACAGTAGAAACGCAGCCATCTCAATCAGTTGAATTAAGCCAGTCCGTCGACACAGTGGGGGTGCTTACACAGAGGGCTCCAGCAAAACAATACAAGGTCGTTCATACAGGCTCAACTTTTGCAGCATTACCAAGTAATTCAACAGGGTGTTGAATTTTTCCAAACACAGACAAGTTAGGACTCAGTTAGGGCCCAAAAAACATTTTTCCCACATGCAATCAAGGGAAAAGAGGCAACTGTAAAATGGTGGATACACTTTTTTTGAGCATTGCAAAATGACCCATGGGCCCTGCCTCCAACTATATTCAGTTTTCTTTATATATCCATGGGCTGTAATCAGGCACAATAATGCTTTGAGCTAAACGCTAACCTTAGTATGCTAACATGCGCACAATGACAAGGCTAACATGATGTTAAATAGGTAGTCTTAAAGTTTAGCATGTTACCATTCTAATGCCTTTTTTCCACTCTATGGTATGGCTCATCTTGACTCAACTCAACGCATACCCACCTAGAACTTTAAAATAGCAGCCCCCCCCTCCACACCATGGTGTGATCAATTGATCATGTGCAGACATTGGTCTGTTTGGTTGCCTCTGAAAGGATCCAGCAAGGGATGGAGCAGCACGTATTGAGATTGTTTCTGTGTCTTTGTGTCGTGTTGAGAATGAATTGTTGAGAAGAATCCCACCTGCACTAAGGGGTACTATCAGCAGCGGAAAAAGAAATTAGGAAAAGTACTTGGTGCCAAAAGCAAGTATAGTCATGTACAGTTGAGCTGTGCCACACAGTGGTGACAGAGCATAACATTTGGTGATTCGCATTAAACATAGTACAGCTGAGGCTGATGGGAATGTCATTAGTTTTGCAGGTATTTGGTCACAAGCTCAAAGTATTATAGGACATAGTGAAATTTGGCCATGCTGATGGTGTAAAAGTCAGGTGATCAATAAAGTCAGTGGGATTTGTCTTCAAGGTACCATGAATGTCTTCACAAAATTTAAGTGTAATCCATTCTATAGTTTTTGGGATATGTCAGTCTGGACCACAATCCAACATTATTGTCCTCCATCGAGAATGATTCCTCAGTAAAAATGTTAATAGCAAAAGTAACCATTCCTACAAGTTTGAGTTTATAGGTAGCAGTCTCGTTGCAATATGAAAGCAGTGTTAATGAGGCCAGGAAAACATGTTGAGATGACAGCAGTCTAATGACTTCCATGACAGTATACACGCACTGGTGTAATCACAACTAAATGTCAGACACCATAAGGCCTGGTGCATAATGGCTCCAGATTGATATCTCCCTCTTGCTTTAATTAAGAAATGCGATTTTTGCTTTAAAGGTATTGATTGTTGTTTAAAGGAGGAGCAAGCCATCAAACTAAAAAGTGTAGAGGACCCTGGAGTCACAACAGACCGAACAATTGTGTGTGAGGGCGATTTGCTCCGAGAGACAATGACAAGCAAGCACTAGCTGGTTGGTTACATTGCAGTATCTTACGTAAGATGAAGTTAGAGGTTAAGTGAGCACTGTAACTATCAGGGTTGAGTTGATTATCAGTTATGATAGTTCCCACTCAGGTGCAGACATCAGCCATTAATCAAAGCAGTCAGTCAGGAACCTATGAAGCATTTTTTTAAGTAACTGAATACCCCAGAGTGAGGTGCGTCACTCACTTTGCTGGGCAGGAGATGAACCGGTGCAGGTAGCAAGACAGTGGATAGTTATATATCATGAATAAACTAGTCCTCTGAGAGCAGAGCGACAGGCTTAGCTGCACAGAGCTGAGTGGGGCACCAATACGGGACGTTTCCACCCTGAGACCCCACACCCTCTGGCTGGCCTTCCAGGGAGATTAAATGTTATCTGCTTGGGATCCAACATGTGCTTCTGTAAACGTAAACCAAACTCAGCTCATATCAGTTCACCCTTGACTGGAAACCTAACCTCGGTGACTGAATGAACCAGTATCATAATTAAATCATCAGTGTTTCGCTTTTACTGTGCCTGCAACCCTAACCACAGCAGGAGAGGGGTAAGAGGAGCGTGGCTCTGCTGGCCAGTGATGACAGTGTAACCGAGGGCTGAGAGCCTCTCTGAATGGTCGAGCATGGCAAGAGCTGGTGGGGCAACAGCCACCCACCTAACACCCGCTCAGACCTTATCTGGATATCTGTGCTATCGCTCTCTTACTTACTCCTACATTACCCTTACTTACCGCACTCCTTTTAAACGTTGTTCATTACCTTTGAGAGGGAGGGTGCAAATATAGTTATTAACCTGCAGATTACCTTCTCATTCTTAAACCTATATGAGCCTTTATATCGCCATCACATAGTGAATAATCTTAAATCCCCAACCACCAAAATACAGCGCTGTTCCCGGAGTCATGCAGTCACGTCTCCTCTATGTTACCTTAATGCCTAGTGGCTGGTTGCACTGCATGTGTAATGACTGTGGACCTACCAGAGCTTATCCTGTTGAACAGAGGATATTAAGGGGGGTAGTTACAAAGGCCAGACTTTAATTTGACCTCTGCCTGCCCTCTTCTCTAGCAAGGTGGCTCTGAGAAGCAGACTGGTGGTTTGGGCAGTTGGTGATGAATGACTGTATTTGGTGGGCAGATTGTTACAGTTCCACACTAATTGAGGGGTCAAAACAAAGAGCAAATGTGGTAATTGAGTCACTTGACTGTGGCTACAGAGCTTACCACGGCTCTTTTGACCCTGTAGCCTGCCCCGGAGTCGATAACAGAACACTCTCCTGTCTCTCTTTTTATTGTGCCATTCAAAAGATGCTAATATCTTGTTAATTAGTTCTTTTTACACAGGTCTTGAGTGTAAGCTAAGGTTTATAGATTCACAAGTGCTGCTTTTCATAACAATAGCTCTTTAAAAACAGTCTGCAGTGCCAGGATTTGTTGTCTTTGATATTGTTAAACTGTTGCATCAATGTGCAAACCATTAACATTATCAGAATATAGTGCTTTTTTTATAGTGCTTATATTATGTATCCATTGGATTGGCCAGATGAGTCACATAAAGAAATCATGTACATGTGCTGCAATGTGTCTAAAATGTGCTCTGTCTGTGCATGTATTCACTGTGGTTGTACAAGTACATTCATGTGAAATTCTTTTGCTGAGAGCTCTGTTATATATATATATATATATATATATATATATATATAGGGTTAGAGAGTTAGGGTTAGGGGTTTTATATATATATATATATACATACATACATACACACACATAATATATAAATGAATGAAATAAAGAGATATATATGGAACAAGTAAACATAACAAACAGAATATTAATGTTCTGCTTGGCACCAGGGCCTGATCACCCTTTTTAGTGTCTTGCTAAATAATGAATCAATCCAGTTCCCTCGCTCCTCTCTTACCTTGTCCTTGTCAATAAGTTGCAGATTGGAACAGAAGCTGTAAATAATGATTATTTTCATTGTTGGTTAATTTTCCAGTATTTTCCTCTAACAATCAATGAATCTTTTGGTCTATAAAACTTCAGAAAATAGTAAAAATCAATCCCAGGAGACTTCTCTAAATGTCATGTTTTGTCCAACTCAAGAGGGGGTTTCTCGCACAACTTACCACCTACTTCCAGCGTGCATTGAAAAAGGAAAAAGTCTGACAGGGTCGAAACACTTGTACTATAGAAAAAGAACTTTATTGTGAGACCAAGGTAGGTAAGGATAATCCCGTTGAAGGCTACAAGCTGAAACATGCTAGTCTCACAATAAAATTGTTCTTTATACAATAACTGTTGCTGGCATTTTGACTTCTTCATGTTTTGTACAACCATCAGCCTTAAGCCCAAAGATATTCAATTTTCTATAGCACAAAAAGAGAAAAGCATTAAATACTCACACTGGAGTAGCTGGAACCAGACGATCATCTGCTCTGAATTATGAGATGTCTCAAAGACAGTTCATCACTCATAATTAATAGTGTATTCAGTACTGTACCAAACGGTTTTATCTGAGCCACATAACGGTGTTATTTTGCCAAAATAGCATCCTTTGTGGCAGAGATAGGGCCCTGTGTTATTGGATGGAGTTTAATGGATCTGTTGGCCTTTACATTTGCCTTGCTCCTGAAACATGCGCTCAGCTGAGACTTGGGCAGAACACCATCCATTTACACCTAATGGCCATTGCCTTTGAATGTGGTGAGTTGTGAACAACTGTGTGTGTGCGTGTGTGTGAAAAGCTACAAGGACAAATGCATTCTGCATTTAATGAGTGTGGGCCAAAGGGAACCTGGGTAGTTAAAACTGAGAGTTGGCGAGACTATTTTGTCCCTTGTTACCTGACTCTTCTGTTGCACCTTTAAACTGCAACATGCCACTAAACTACTCTGATGGTCTCACAGGACAGATGTAGAGGCTGCAACCCTGCGCAAATGGGATTGATGGACCACATTAAACTCTGAGCTTCATCCTGCTTAAATGCTTCAGCACTCTAAATCTTTTCTGCAATATCTCTGTGGGAAGATCACAGACTGTAGCGGATTTATCCATGAGATTGTTGGATTGTCATTTGAACTGTATATTTGGATGATATGCGGGTTAACAATCAGCTTCAACTTGTCAGTCTATTTATTTCATTGAATGCATGGGTGAAACCAAAGATGAGATTTCTTTGTTTACATTGGCATATCTCCCAAAGGTCTGTTTAAATGTCCACCGTTCTCCGCTAGTCCTCCTTGCTCTTGACTAAGATGTGATTGTTTTAATGCACAAAAATGTGGATGTTGTAATTACCATTTGCACAAACAAGACAGCAGCTTCATTGATATGCTGCCGCTGATAAGGCAAGAGCTTGGCAGCAAGACAATGGCTGAGGCCACCAGGGGCTCGCCAGCACCAGGGACACGGGACCGTCCTGCCTCTTCCGTCAATGCAGACGACCAACAAAAGCGGGCTGTCATTCACAGCACACTAGCGTTTTTAATTAATTTTCAGTCAGCTCTCCTCGGAGTGCTTGTGTGGTGATTTGACCCCCAGATCTGCTCATGAATGTGGCTTTCTCCTCAGCCCTGGCTGTCAGAAGGTCAGCAGTGGAGGCTCCCTGAGCAGGAGCCCCTTTTCTATACTTCTGGACTCCAGAGGCTGTTACAATTGTCCTAACCAAGGAAATGCATGTGTTTGAGAATATGTATGTGATAGAGGTCAGTAAGGGAAATGGCAATTCAGTCAGACATGTATAAGAGCATGCTAAACATGATGAGCAGTATTGATCCTGTAGTGTTCAGTAGTATGTGACTCTGATTACTCTCGCTGTATCGGTTATTGACAAAACCGTCAAAGCAATCAACCTATTAAGCGTTACGAGGACATTGTGTATTGTCACTTCTTCAGGTTGCATTAAGACTCCACAGTGAAGAGTTTAGTGCTGCTCTCACTCGCTATGCATGAGAACAAATCTTGGCGGCCTGCGGATAAGCCGGATCAGAGTTGATCAAATTGCTGTTGTCTTAAAGCCATTCTGATTTGGATTAATCCACAGGAGTGGTCACACCCGCTTGGTCTGTAAATCTATAGGTCCTTATGTTTCCACCTTGCACCCCCACAAGCTTTGTGATCTGCTGGGGCTTTGGAGGATGAAAGGAAGTGGGACTAGTTATTTTTGTTGAATGTGCCAACTGTGTTCGAGGGGGCTTTTTAAATAAGTGCCCTTGACCCGTTCTTAGGTTTATCTCAGTCTTCTTGGTACCCCTCTTTTGTCTCTGTAGGGGGGCTAAATTTAGACTGATTAACTAATGGCTACAATGTTGTTAGAAGGCAGGGTTTTTGGGTGACTGCAGAGCTGTCATCAAAGGCTTGTCATCATGTGGGTTTTTCTTGGGTTTCTAGGAAGAGATTAGACCCGTAGTCCACCTGATCTGCTCTCTTACATCTCAGTGATGGCAATTAATGGAAATTATGTGTTTTAATCATATCCTCTTCACTTTTATTACTTTTATTCCACATCTCTTCTTCTCTCTAAAGCCTGACTCTAGAAACATACTAAGTCTAAGGGAAATAAGCATTCAATAATTTATTTATTTTGGGGCCAATACCAGATTTAATCCTTCATTTAAAAAATTTTTTTTAATTGTGGGTAAAATTTTGGCTAATCTAGGATGGCATAATTTCAGCAAGCCTTTGAATCTGGCCCTTGTGCCTGGCTAAGATATCCTCTGGTCTCTAAAAGCATTAGATCTAATGGTGGACCATTTTGCTCACAATTAATAGACCTCCCCAAGAGACCAGGAGCCTATAGACTTGTGGAAATACTGTAGCAGCCTTCAGGCAGCTGGCTAGATGTGACTTTCTTCCCCGTCACTCACATTTGTCGTAATGGCACGAGAGCCTCACTGGCTATTCCCCAATGCTGTGTGTATGCATGAGTGTGTGTGAGCCCACTGCCCCAAGCATGTCTCATTTCAAAGTGCTGTCACTCCCTGCTTCCTGGCATCTATTAACACCCACCATTATCATGCTAATCTACATTGTATGATTACATAAAGTAATTTATGCACAGTTCTATTCCATGGCTGCACAGGGATGCGTGCTTCTATTGTTGAATGTTTTAAAAAAGAACATTTCATGATCCTCAGATTGCTTTTATGGTCCCTTCTTTGAATCTGGTCTGTTTTGCTTTTGTGCACTTTTCTCACTTGTCTTCTCACTTTATCAACAAAACCTGTAAAACTCTCACAAAGATTTGAAGGCCTCTGCCTACTGAGAAAATAATAGTGAAAATTGCCAACTATGCCATGCTGCTTTGTTCAAGAGATCACTTTCCTCACAGTCCTCTTTAGCTCCATATCGGAAATGGTAAGAATGTGTTTTGTGTTGAGAGCATAGGGCAAGAGATGAGCTCTCTTCCTCATTTATTCACAGCTAGTGGAGTAATTAGGAATGCAGAGGGCTGTTAAATTAAAACTGAATTGCACTTATTAACATTTTAACTACCAACCCCACCCTCTTTAGACACTAAACAAGGACAGTTTCAGCTCTAATATGCCTGAAGAATCCCGCTGAGGGGACTCTTTATGTATCTCTAAAACAAAGACGTTCTTTAAAGTAAGATCTCCCTTTTGTTTAAACAACCAAGCATTTAACATTCAGTGTAATATGCCAAGGCTTCCTCCATGCTGTCAGGAGACGCACCACCAGAGCTTCTCAAATTCTTTGCTTAATGGAACACTATTTGTGGTCAGATTGGATAGCTAATGGTGGTCCCTTTGAGGGTAACTCTCCAAATTAAATAGCATGGATTCACATCTGTCAGACAAAACCAGGAGGCTCTTTGTAATCAATGACCCAAACCAAGAGAGGCTCCACGGGGGGTGCCTCTGCTATGATGGCAGTAAGCGTAAGGAGCCACCAGGGACGGAGGCAGCTCACCTGCACTAACAGCCACTGTGCTGGGCTTGTGGAGCAGGCTAGAACCTGGGAGGGAGCACCAGCAGGGTTAATGTACATTTATAGAACAGGTCAAACTACTTAAGCCAGGCACTGATTTATAATGCAGGAGTGCAATGTGACTAAACTGTAAAGGGAATTCTTGTTTTTCTGTGCAAACATTGCCGTCGGTGTTGTGTTAAAATGTTGAACCCCATTAATTTTATTACTCCCCCTCTCTTGTTTCTCTACGTCTTTAAATTTTGTTTGGAGGAGAGACTAGCAAGGCCTCCCGCTGTTCTGGAGAATTTCCTCTCGTTGTTAATTTTCCCTGCTCCATATGGCGCCACAGACACTTCACCTGCAGGCTGTAGCAGGCCGCGCGGCAGCCAGCAGACATCCTCGGGCTCAGGCTGTCATTTACACAGGCCTGTGCATCTGTCTGAGCAGAACAGAACACAACAGAACAGAGACAGCTCTTCCCTTCACCTCACAGCCTGAGTCCAGCACCATCCAACTGACAAAAATCAGATGCTGTTTCTGAAACACGCTGAAATGTGAAGACGGTGGCAGGTAGAGACAACGCTCCCTTCATACAAAAGGCTCACGTCCTCACTACCAGTTTGGAAAAGTCCGGCTGGAAAATAGCCAGACAGATCACACCGTGTGTGTGTGTGTGTGTGTGTGTGTGTGTGTGTGTGTGTGTGTGTGTGTGTGTGTGTGTGTGTGTGTGTGTGTGTGTGTGTGTGTGTGTGTGTGTGTGTGTGTGTGTGTGTGTGTGTGTGTGTGTGTGTGTGTGTGTGTGTGTGTGTGTGTGTGTGTGTGTGTGTGTGTGTGTGTGTGTGTGTGTGTGTTTTCAGGGGGCTTGAAGTTCGCCTATGGCAGAGCCATGGAAGAGAGGGTTTCATCCTGGCTTGTCATTGATTAGAGAAGGGTCTTTAATTCCATCCCACCCCATGTTGTGATTCATTTGCATTCTGTGTCAGGAGGTAATGGAGTTTTGCTCTACGGTTTGCTCTGAAAATCTTGAAGATGTGGTCTAATGTGCATGGAGCCGCTAGCAAAGAGCTTTCTGATTTATTATGTCTGTTGTGTTAGCTCATTTTTTCTTTCCCTCTTCCTTGTCTTGGGGTACAACTACGAGCTTTCAAATGGTTTGGAGAGAGGAGAGGTGTAAAGCCTCCCACAATATTTATCATGATTATTGTTCTATAGACTTGATTTACATCCAAAACTGTAACATTTGCAACAGAAGTGTAGTTTTCTGTTCACCTTACGATCACCTTAGGTGACATATTATTCTCTACATTATTTAGACAAGCACTGTGTATTTTAGAAGCAAGATTTGGCATCTCAGTATGATTTAAGTTACAGAAAATGTACCACTTGTAATGTACACAGAGTCAAGATCTCTGAATTGGCATCATTAGTAATTTGATTTTACATTTTTTTTACATTAAGTTATTTTCAAACATTTTAGATCATTTTAAACATTTAGAAGTACTATGTGTAAAATGACATACTTTTGAAAATTACATCCTGATAATTCTTTGTCTTTATACTCATTTTCTGCAGTAAAGGCAGTGAGCACTTACACTGTCCCTTGTCATTTCAGCATGTGCCCTTATTTTCCATGAGTCTTAAAAGAGATCTGTTCACAGAGGTCTGATTTTCCCATTATGTCTGAGATGAGATGTGAGGTTAGGGGAAGCTACTGGTGGGGCTAGATTGGCGGTGGGTTGGTGAGTTGGGTTGGTTTTCTGAGCAAAGTTGGGAAAATGTGGTGATAAAATTTGTCAACCTCTAGGGGAGGCCATGTTCAGGGTCACAGCTAAATCTGTGCGCCGCGGGCAAAAGGCTAGCCCATAATTCCAGCACAGACGAGCGGAGAGCTGACCTCAGTGCAGCTGAGGCCAAATCACACCGATTTCTGCCCACCTGCAGGATCGTCAGTGGGATAACAATGAAGGCGAGCAGACAGACGGGGGGGGGGGGTCTCGCTTCTCTTCTTTCTTCTTGGCCTGTCTGCAGAGACACCTGAATGTCCTTGCACACTGAACATCTTCCAGATTTTTCTCATTCCTCCTTAAAAGAATATAGTTGTTCACATAATTGTGCTGCTTTTGAAGTAGCAAATGGAATTTTCAAGGCATCCTAAAAAATACTTAATCTATCAAAGAAATAACTCAATAAATATCTAAAATGACAATAATTGCACTCTATTGGCTGCTATCCATTTTCCTCCATATATTGATTTTCTATTATATTAAAGTGTTGCATCAACATGCAATCATGTTAATACATCTTACCTATTGTGAGTCACGGCTCATTCAACTGATAAATATGTAAATTAAAATGTTTTATAGTTGATAGCCAACATTAATCTCATTTGGATGTCTTAAACCAAATTAAATGAGAAAGTGTAGCACATAGCAGTTTAGAAAGTATGCCGTCAATTCATCTCTGAATTAAAAAGGAAATGAGCAGGGGACAGAACATGTTTTTTTATTACAAATGTTAATGAAAAATGTTATTGACTTGAACAAATGGAGAATACACCTGGAAATGTATATTAAAACCCCTTTCCAATTTCTCTCTCTGTGTAGTTTGCAATTATAGTTATTTCAGCAATAGTGGGGGAATTAATTTTGCGTGCAGACTGATAATGTTACCAGTGTAAGAAGAATGGATATTGTGTTGGATAGGGGGTCTCTAGGTATTTACAAGGAGTGGAGAGAGCAAAGCTTTATTTAATTGAAAGAATGAATCAATAACAGCTGTAGTGCTTTGTCAGAGAAGGCCTTGCAAAATGAGCAAGTAATTTACTGTGGACAATCTGAGCTATCTGAGGCCCAGCGGATAACTGATTGAAGGAGTTTATTCTGGGTGTAAGACCATAAAGTGTAGCCAAATGCAGGTAAAAACATACAAATTACAAGGACAAGCATCCCCATGACGAGAAAAGCATTGCATGTGTCATCATCATAGTGCAGAAATGTCTTTGGATCCAGCATTAAGAATAACAGTTTCCATTCCCAAGTGATCCGTTGTCTATCCAATGTACATTTGTGTATGCTTCAAAAGTTTGGAAAGTGATTTTGTTGTTGTTATATTTTTAAACTTTGCAGAAAGTCTTTTCCTCTCTATAGAGAAGCTCCTCAACTGTGCATCAGTAGAGACAGAATTGGCTTTTGCTCACTAGTTACATCTTACAATCCAGTTTTTCAGTGCTGCTGGATGTTGGTAAATGTTTTCTCAGATCTCACTCATGCATCATTGCTCTCACGCCATCACTGAGATCCTTTTTTGAAAAAAATCAATCTTTAAGGTAAATTAGTCCCCGTGCACACTGGCAGCCGTCCCAGTATGTAAATTCATGTGCTAATTCACAACATGATTTCATTTCAACTTCCAAGCAAATGAGATTTTAATTGAAAATGAGATCTTCCATAGAGTCTCTCACTGGAGATGTGCAGCAGGGGAATGATACTTTTCACAGATTGTTTTAAGAGACAAGGAGACTTTTTTTCTTCTTCCAAGCCATTTACAAAAAGACTGTGTATTTTCTCAGCCCGGCGTCTCTCCCTCATCCTGCAGGTAAGCGAAAATGCACTGTGAAATTAACATTGTGCTTCAGCTGCTCGTCCGTATGAAGAGGCGGGCTATTAACATTTGTGTATTTTCATTATGTTAATGCTGTTAGCACATGCCCACAGATTGCCACCAGTGGTGCAGTAATTTTGTCTTGCTGATCATAAAGTGTCCGATGGGGTCATTTTGATTATGACACGCTAATTACATATTGCCTTTCCCTCTCTGTGTGTTCTGCCCCCCAAACTCAGAGAGAGAGAGAGAGAGAGAGAGAGACCTACAGTTTTTAATGGTAAGCTTTTATGAGTTGGAGGAAAGAAAATAGCAGGAAAAGATCTCTGCCTGTGTTCCTGACGGCTATGTTGCACGCATGCTTCACTGCTTCCCTTTAAACTTGTGTTTCACAATAAATAGATGCCCAAGCCTTTAACTGCCAGTATTAGATTAGATACCATTAGATGTAATAGAAAATTCTCTCCCTGTAATATTTTCATAAGAGTTTGAGGCATTTGATTAATCTGACCACATTTTATTGCATTAATGATTTTTTCCGTCCTTTCCACTCTGCTGTAAAGACATTGTATACAGGCTAATGCTGTTTTCTCTCTCTCCTCTCTGCTCACTCTCATTCATCCTCAGCCGTTATTGCAATGCATTGTTGATGAGGTGAGTCGGAGTCTTATGTGCTTTCACTCCTAAAGTCATTCCTAATGGAGTGGAAACCTTATATTTTGTTTCCTAATGAAGCACAGGAGTGGCAGACAGCTCCGCTTGGGCTGTCCTATGGCTGCCTGCAGGTTGAAGCCACCGGCCCGAGCCAAGCTGCTCTGAGGGAGCCAGCAGGGGATGTTGGGCCGGGGCAGCAGACAGCATACACATGAACTTATACACAGGCTGCAGCAAATCTGAGGTCAAAAATCTAAAAATATGCAGTGGTGGAGCAAGTATTCAGGTCTGTTACTGAAGTCAAAGTAGTAATACAACAATTTGTGCTAAATAAAAGTCCTGCATTTCATATTTTTGTTTTTAAATAGAAGCGCAAAAGTATTGTCTGCAAAATGCGCTCAAAGAAAAGTAAAAGTAAAAAGTCAGAGTACCCCTTATGCAGAAAAACCCTTGGTTACAAATATATATTTTAATGTTGTAGCAAGTGAAAAGGAGCTAATTGTAGCTACATAATATACTTTGTAAATGCATCATATTTGACCATTTGCTCATAGGAATGAGAATGGATTGGCTTTGTGTGTGAAATCTTTAAGGAGTAATTTGACATTTAGGTGAACATGCCTGTTTGGTTTCTGGCCAAGAGTTAGATGAAAGGAACGATATCACTCATGTTTGTACGGTAAATATGGAGCTACAGCCAGCAATTGGTTAGCTTAGCTTAGCATAAAACCTGGCAACTAAGGGAAACCATTGGCCTGGCTCTGCTCTACAGATGGACAGCTCCACTCTACATGGTGGGCTATGTGCAGTTATTTCTAGGCAGTCTGGCTCTTGCTAACTGTCTGCTGGCTGTAGTTTCATATTTAATGTACAGATAACTAGAGTAAAAGTAAAAAAATACATTTCATTATAAATAAGATGATGGTAATAAGAACAATTATCTAAAAGTATTTACATTCCACCTCTGAAAAAATGTCATCCTCTGTGGTGTTTGTTCTGTCAGTTTAGATAATTCAGCAGCATTTGTTTTCACAGCACATCAAACTGTAAAAAAAAACTGGCTCTGTAGCTGTAACCAGTCTCACATGGTTTTAATTGCTTAACATGCTTTTAATTATCAAACAATGTGAGGATTTGATGGCCCTGTTCGCTGCTCAAAGCTCTGTTTAACCAGAACCTGAAGTGATAGGTCTGTGCACTGAGAGTTCATGGAAAACTATCTGAGCTATTCTGAGCCGAGGTTTCACAGCAAGGTCACTTTTGAAACAAAATGTCTCCTCCGCTATCTAGGTCACAGCACACTCTGTTACTTTCTCCGAAACTTCCTTGCTTCCTTCCTTCCCGCCACAGCTTATAATTAAACACACACAATTATCCCAAATTTAATGGGATTTCAGAAACAGGCTTTTATTTAAGAGGTAATGAATAATATTTTAATTGCATATGTAACTGTGAGATCGAAATGTGCTTCTCTCATCACGTGTAATTACTACGCCACATTTTTCTTCTGTGATTTTCGGAGAATGCGATCAATAGCTGATGTGTCTTTTCTTTCTGTATTTTCTAAGGTCACTGTGTAACGGTTACTAATTGTGAAATTATCCAGAAGGGAAGAGAGGAGGCATAAGCACACTTAAAACATATGGACATTGTCCTGTTGTTTATTGATGTCTGTAATTAATGATATAATGCATGCCACTGAAGTAGTTTGACCTCTGAACCGATCATTATTCAGAGTGTAGCAGCATCAATCAAACTGTGCTTTTCTCAGCTCTATTTCTGTACACCCCCTCAGGGACAGATGGGGCACCCACTGTATCCTCATTTGTATTCAGCTGACCAAGGCCTTAGTATGAATGATTTAGAAGTCTGTATCAGACATAGACTGGATGAGGGACAGTAATATGAGATTTTGCATGCTGCTGCTGAAGTTCATAAAGACTAAAGCATCTGCTTCACTGCCTCAAACTCCAAAAAGGTCATTTTCTTTATAGGACTTTGGTGTATTTACTGATTGTTTTCCTCTCAATTCCACCACAGAAACAACATGTATTTACTCATCTTTGGGAGATGCAGTTCTAGGGTCCAGTAATGACAGGCTCAGTGGTGTTATTCACCCTTTCCACATCATCATGACCACATGAATGTCTGCCTTTTGGATGGAGTGCTGGCCAGATTGTTCAGGCTATGTGGAAGGAGCGACATGCATCGCTGCCCAGCCCGAGGTTTAGAGGTGGTGTGTGGTGTTGATGTCCCACTCCACCAAGCATCCCCGGCTCTCCTCAGGACGGGCGTATTAGAATAAGTCATTCCATTGTTAATTTAAATGGCTTAATACATCACTCTAAGGTAGCAGAGTGATGTGAGCAGCAGAGGGAGAGAGTATGAGAAAGAGAGGGAGAGAGATGCCAAAGGGTGTTTCTTTAATATCAAATGAAATTGAATCCTGCATTACCTCACTTGTGCCGTTTCTCAAGCAGCTCCCAGGCTATTAATGGAGAGCTGTAACAGGATTGGTTCAGTCTTTCAGTTCTTTAATTTCACCGCAGCTCCCAGATGTTAGGTCTTTGTCTCATTGCCGATCCCTGGCTGATCTATGGTGTTGTCTTTATCCCGCCTCCAGTCCATTGTGGCTGTGTGTGGTGTTATTGGGTCAGGTGAATCTATCAAGGACGGAGAGTTGGGCAGTTCACACACCAGGGGGATAATTACAGGGTGATTGGTGTCCTCATGCTCTCTGCTCTCACTATCTTTGTCTCCTCTCTGTTAGCCTCACCCTTACATAAACGCACACAGCATGCCTGGCACTGGAACTCAACCAAAAAAGCTGCTCAGTCCCGAGATCCCGGCCCTCTTACCTGTTCGATCTCTGGGGCCCCATTTTGAACAGCTGTGTTTGTTTGATAGAAAACATGTGCACCATTGTTTACAGATGTTTGTGGACTTATTTACACCAGCGGATTGACTGGAACTCAGGAGACAGCAGACTTTAATTCTCCACCATGACATGTACCACTATTATTAACCTAACCTCCTCCCACATATAATTCATCACAGTTACCTTCCAATCTCACACTTTTTATGTCTCACTCAGCCCTGAATCCTCACATCTAGATGTCCTTTCTGGGTCATAATGACACACTCTCGTATGCGGCTGTTCAAGTTCACATAGAGGGAACACCAGTTGAATTAATTACTATGTAAAACCAGTTCCAGTTTCAACCCTTGAAGGAATAGTTTGACATTTTGCAAAATAACATTTGTCTTCTTGCTGAGAGTTAGCTCAGAATAGAAATACCAATCTGATGTCTGTCCTTTTAGCTACAACCAAGAGATAGTTAGCTTCGCCTTGCCTAGCTTAACGTCCCCAAAAGTTATACCTACAGCAACTTGGCAGGGGGGGTTATGGGTAATTCTCGGCCAAGCGCAGTGACTTCCTGGAGCATCTTTCCCCCTTATAAAACCACAAGTTGTCATTTTTACCCTTGGAACAAACAGATAAAGGTGCTGGAAGGCATGTCTTTTTTCAGCTTGGATAGCGCCAGGTTAACTGTTGCCCACTCCATCCAGTCAGGAGTCCCTCAACAGATTGCTGCAACCTGCAGGGCGAAGTCAACCAAAGGTAGGCTTGTTTTTGGTTGTCTTGCTAGCTTGTCTACTTGTGGCTAGATTAATTTGTGAAGAAGCACTTAACAAAACCGTCCCTGTAAAATTAATTGAACTGTACTGCAAAGGGAAAAATATCTCAAAGCTTGTAAATCATCTCCATCTATTGTTTTGAATGTATCAATGAAATGAATCAATGCAATGAATATTTATGCAAACATAATTTCTAGTTAGTCAGATTTTGAAAGCTTACAGTTCTATTATCACAAAAGTTTCCTCAAATTCTTCAATGTGTGGATCCATAATTTCACAAACTCTATTCAGAATAACTGACTGGAAAAACTATTGAACAATTTCAGAACATTAATTCCTACAGAAATATTTCCTACGTAACAAAAAAACCAAAGCCAGTGTGATCAACATAACATGCCAAATATATATAAACCGTGCACATATGACAACGACATCAATACTCTCATCAAACTCATTTTAGCAGATAAGATATTCCTTCCTAAACAGTACATCTTTACTTCCATACATGTTGGATATACCTTATATTTCTGGGATGTGAAACATTGTAACCTTGAAAATGCAGTTTATTTGGATGGAAGCTTTTATTTGTTTCTTAGGTCGTGTTTCCCCCAATCCCTGGTGCTGACATGTATGTTGCACACCCTCTTACCTGCATGTGATCTTGATGGAAATGTCTGGTCCTCTTTTCACACACACACACACACACACACACACACACACACACACACACACACACACACACACACACACACACACACACACACACACACACACACACACACACACACACACACACATGTAGAGAGAGAGAGAGAAAGCCCTAGCTATTTGCACTTCCTGACTTTGAAAGCTGTCAGCAGAGTAGCGTCGGGCTGTTTCAGTACTCTGGACAGTTCCTCCTCAGAGACCTGCAGAGTGTTCAAACCGGAGGCTCTCACCTCACCCCAAAGTCTGACTGGGGACACCAAGACTGAGTCCAGCACTGAGATTTGCCACTTGCAGACTGTGATGTGCATGTGATGTGCATGTGTGTGTGTGTGTGTGTGTGTGTGCGTGTGTGTGCGCAGATGAGTCCACTGAGTCACCCAGCCCTTCCCCCACACATATCATCCACCCAGAGCCATTCTATCTGTATGGAAATTTGGGCTCCACAGCTGGAATCCCACAAAGCACTGTCATCTACTAATAGTTATTATCTCTTTGGCCTGCTCCCTCAGAAAAACCCTGCAATACAAACACATCACATCTTTATGGTAATGCCCTACAATACAGCCCCAAGCTATGGTGCATAGACCTTTGTTATCATTACGATAATTCCCATTCTCACTTGACTCCTCATTACACCATTGAAACTGCTCGGGGTTGGATATAGACAAATTCCTGCATCTTTCTTTATTACACTGTAGCATACAGTGCTGATACCCAAAACTTACACTTCCTAAATATTCTGTAAACATTGTGAGTCATCAGTGTAATGACAATTAAGTATAAGCATTGCTAATATGAATTAGCAGTAGAGAGCTCTGCTGGATTTATGCCTATTTGTTGTAGATAATGCTAGATAATAAGTCAACATTATCATAATATAAACTTTTGCGTAATCATATCTTGACAGTACGATTTTATCTTGTTATTTTTACAAATCCATGTTCTTCTAATAAATCCCAAACAAAGATTAATTAAAAAAAACAACAAAATGATCTTAAAAATTGCCTGTGTGGTGAGATTTTTTTGTCAATTATTGTTTCCAAGATCAAGAATTAACTTAAAATCTTAACAAAATTACTGAGGTATTTATTTTACGTGTGTGAAGAATTTTGCCTGATCTAACTCGGCATGAAGCAAAAATTTGACTGTTTTTATATGGAATTTTGTTTATGTGTACATTTTACTCAGGCCTGGTGATAAATACAGCTTTATATATGTGATCTCAGATAAAAGTTCAATACTTTTACAACTATTTTATGTTTTTGGTTTTTTTCTGTGTGAGTTCATTGTTTTTTTGCGCTAGTACAAGAGTAGGGAATGCACCTATCCTCAGACCATCAGGATGATGAACTCTGACCTCTGTATATCCTCAACCTGGTGTCACATTGTCCTCAACTAATTCTTTCCACTCATGACATATATACATTTTACTCATATACATATATGTATACATTTTATTTTCAATTTGTATCCTCAGAATTTCCACAGAAGTCTTTTAGCATAACTTTCAGGATTTAGGATTGTATTTCACCTCACATATTACTTGTGTATCTGGCAAATGAAATCCTTCCGCTGTAAAATTTCATCATCCTCATCTTCTTCTCTGATGGGTGTAAGGAGTCCACAGTGAAAAGAGGCTGAATTTCTCAAAGGTTTTCTTTCAAATCAACAGAGGAACAGGTGATTTACTATACGTTTATGCCAGCATGAGCTTTGGGTCAGCTCTACATAAGAAGCAAAGCGCAGAGAGGCATGGACCTTGCCGTGGCTGCTCGTGTCCTTGTGTCGTTCCATGAATGCCCGCACAAGGCCTCTGGATTGCACAAAAAAGTAATTGCGGAGTGATTGGCACAGCTTGTCCCATGCAGCCTGTGTCCCACACTTGAAGGCTCTCCTCGGAGCACCCTCATTGTCACACAGCCTTTTAGCACCTTTGTTCCTCCCCTCCCTCAGGACCTCACAGCTCACCATTGGCAGATGAGTCCCTGTCTGTGACAAAAGGGTCCCTGCGCTCAGCCTCATTTGATGCAGTGATGAACTCCCCCAACTCTCCCCCCCACCCCCCCTCACTCACTCTCACTCTCCTCACACACACACACACACACACACACATTGCACACCACCTCCTGCGAAAAGAAATGTTCCGTTTAGCGGTGGAGGATGTGGGGGTCAGGACCCAGGGGTGGGCTTTTAGGAGACAAATAAACATCAGAGCAAGAGAGGAGTGATGTCTTGTTTACACATTAGCAACCATTTAGCAAGTCTCACTGTTTTCACTGCGTCTCTCCGGTGGCCTCTCAAACAGCAGATCTTTCTCTTTTGTTGTCTCTCCAGCTCAGAATCCATTCAGGAACAACACTGTGGTCAGCGGTGAATGATACGGACAATCTCAGTTGATCTTGATTAGGATCTGTGCTGCTATACCTGCCAGTTAAAATAAGTCATGTATCATATCCAGTTTCTAATAAATGACTGTGACTCACCAAGTTATAGAGAGTGTATTAGAAAGATCTTGAATAATTAGCCAGCAGCACTTTACTCCACTGATTGTCATCAAACAGTCTCTCCACATTTTGCTCTACTCTTACCTTTCCACTGTTCATTCTTGTGATACCAAGTCAGGCAAACACACACACACACACACACACACACACACACACACACACACACACACACACACACACACACACACACACAAACTGCATCTTTCTAATACCATCTAATGAGGTGATGACCAACCACTTGTTATAATTGCTTCAGTCTCCTTTTAATTTTCAAGCTTATTAATCATATGTAGAGTTATTTAAGAATGCATAAATTAATCTTAGATTAAAAAGCCTATCAAAGCCTCAAAACAATTAAAGAGTAAGGTAAGATTTCCCCAGGGCTGGCACTTTTATTTTAATAGAGTGTTCAGGTGATTATCATACTTTGATGCAGCACTGTGATTAATGCAGACATACTTTTAAATGAGCTGTTCTCTCTTGCACAAAAAAGGTAGAACAAGCACGAGCCTGATCATGACCTTACTGACTTTTTTGGGCTACTCTGCTCATTTCCTCGCCCAGGTTTTGGCTGAAATCATTTGCACTCATTTCACACCACTGGTCTTGGGTCTGTGAATGTGACAGTTTGAACATGTGGATTTCATATAAATGTGTAGTGCTGAATTTTAAGGGTTTGTCAGCAGCCTCTTGAACAGCTGAAGCGGGAATTTCAGCTCATTTTATGCCAGTTGGAGTTGTTCACACTATCGATGAGGCTTTGAAATTCCTCCCCGAGCAGGAATGACTTTTAATTAAGATGGTTGTGTTGATGACAGTCGGGGCCATACCAATATCAGTGATCGATAGATAAGCAGATGGAGGAGATTGATGCGCCTCAAGTTGGACCACGCGTCTGTTTATTTAAACGACCATTATCATAAGAGATTTATTCTGCACGTTTCTAACGTTGATCTCAGACATACGACTGGTTTAATCCCAGAGACAAATACTTTCGCGATTGTAAAATGAACGGAATCCAGCTGAAGAGGAAAATTAAAATTTTAGGGGTTTAGTTTTCCTTATGGCAAGATTTCACATTTTCATTTTTAAATACAATGTGACAAAAGGAAAAACTGATAACACTGATATTGTTAACGTAAAAATAACTATTCTACGATCAAATTATTGTTTATTAGACCACACTAATTATTATTATGGGTCTTTCATTATTGTTATAATTATTGTTGTTGTTGTTATTGTTATTATTATTATGTTATTAGGCCTATTATTACTCGCCAAATGTAACCTATTCAAATTAACGATACACCCTTCTCTCTTAAAATGAGTGAATAATTATGGACAAATCGTCATTATAGCCGCACAGCTCTGTCTCACTGAGGACAGTCGGACCAACAGGGGAACGTGTCCTGTTACCTTCATCAATATTACAGCGGGCTTTAGCCAACGCTTTATTGACTTTAAAAAGTTAAACGCTTATGGCGCAGGGCCGTCCGCCTTGTTCCTCTGTCTCCTCACCGAGGGTGACCTTTAGTGCAGCTGCTTATTGTCAAAACGCGTGTAGGCGACGTGTAGCTTGTAAACGATGAATCCGTGGGAACCCAGCACGTGTTGAAGGCCTGCACGCCGCATTCACCAGCGGACCTTGACTCCATGCACACAACAATGTGTCGGTGGGTCCCTGCTGTTTTTAGCAGAATGCCAAATCCCACTGCAGCCTCCTCCGTGCATAATGTCAATAACATTTTTTTTTACAACAGGGAAGTGCAAAAGAATTAATTAAAAGCATTATGGTCGGCATAATAGGCTACAGAGTAATGAAAGATTAATGTGGATGATTTTTTTTTTTAATTTAGAATGTATTTAAAGCTATAGACTGCATTAAAGAACATGTTTAGTTACTCTTGTCATCTCAAAATCCCCCCCCACCCCTTTGGCAGACAACACTTTATCCATGAGTGTGGACCTGCAGGCTGCTCTAAGACCAAACACTCAAACCATCTTCATTGGTCATGAATCCATAGTTAATGCAGACTGCCTGCGTGAGTGGGAGTTGCCTCGCCATAAGTTTTGCCGTCACTTGATTGCTGTCGGTGTCGTGGAGGGGGGGCTGTGCCACAGTCTGCCTGCCATGTGGACTCTGCTGCTGCTGCTGCTGCTGCTACTGGTGCAACACAAACCAGAGAGAGAGGGAGAGAGAGAGAGAGAGAGAGAGAGGTGGAGAGAGGACGGTGCAGGAGGGAGGCGGTGCTGCACGGACAACTGCGTCCCGCTCCTAACGCCAACATCTTTACATCCCCCGACACTGAGCAGACTTCTCGTCGCTCCGACTTTCACTCGATCACAGCTTTCTCATTCACGGCGGAGGGAGGCTGCACCAACATTAAAGGTGAGTTTTGGAGACTGATTTCGTCAGACTGTGTTTTCTAGACTGTTTGAGTCAATAATTCAATGCATCTATTCCAGCGTTTTGTTTTGGTTTTTACGCGCAGCCTGGTGAAATTATATTGTGAAATTATTCCAAATTTACGCTTGCAGAGAGTGGTGTGTAGTAACAGTAATACTAGGCTGAAGTTGCATGGACGTAAAATTAGTTTAAGTGGAGCTTTGGGTGCAAAGGACATTTAATGTTCCTGTCGATGCTGTGTCACAAACATATTGTTCATTAAGGGCTTTTATTCTTAAGGACTGGTCAAAAATTTAAAATAATAATAATAATCATAATCATAATCGCTTTGGTGCAACTTTATTAAAACGTAGCTCTGTACTTCTCTGCCTGAACTACATACCTACTATAAAATAATGAGCTAAAGCCTGTATTCAAGTCTCATTCTAAAGCTCTATTTAAGTCTGTCAATTCGCTGACAAAAGCTCATATTATTGTGTCTGCAGCTTCCAGGCCTCCAAGGATGGACTCCATACCAGCGGGGCGAGACTCCAGCTCCTCGCCAAGCTCCAAACAAGAACTTTCCTACCCGAGCAGCAAGAACCTGAAGCCCAACCAGGTCGGAGAGACGGTGCTGTACGGAATACCGATCGTGTCTTTGGTGATAGATGGCCAGGAGAGACTTTGCCTTGCACAGATATCTAACACCCTGTTGAAGCATTACAGCTATAATGAGATCCACAACCGGCGTGTGGCGCTGGGGATCACCTGCGTCCAGTGCACGCCTGTCCAGCTGGAGATCCTGCGGAGAGCCGGTGCAATGCCAATCTCCTCCAGGCGCTGCGGGATGATCACTAAACGCGAGGCCGAGAGACTTTGTAAGTCATTTCTAGGCGCTCACTCGCCTCCTAAACTTCCAGAAAATTTTGCCTTCGATGTGTCCCACGAATGCGCCTGGGGGAGTCGAGGTAACTTCATCCCGGCCAGGTACAACAGCTCCAGGGCCAAGTGCATTAAGTGCTCCTATTGCAACATGTATTTTTCCCCAAATAAATTCATATTTCATTCGCATCGCACGCCAGAATCCAAGTACACGCAGCCAGATGCAGCAAATTTTAATTCTTGGAGGCGGCATCTCAAATTATCAGATAAAGGCAGCCAGACAGACATATTACACGCATGGGAAGATGTGAAGGCCATGTTCAATGGGGGAAGTCGCAAGAGGACGCTGCCAGGCAGCGGCTCAGGGTCCAGCTCTTCGTTAAAACCACAAGGACCCACCAGCACCGGAAACTCCCCAGAGATACCTGCAAAAATCCTCGGCTGCGAGGACAACCGGGGCGGCATGGCGAGCACGCGCAGCTACCCGGTCATCCCGGTGCCCAGCAAAGGCTTTGGGATGCTGCAGAAGATCCCACCGCCGCTCTTCCCTCATCCGTACGGCTTCCCAGCTTTCGGCCTGTGCCAGAAGAAAGAAGACAGTATGATTGGAGAGCAGAGCAAGGCGGGCCTGCCGGGTGTCCTGTGGCCTGGCACCAAGGACAGCGCCTATCACTCCTTCCCCATGTTCTGGCCCGCGGCGGGCGCGCTGCCCATGCCCCCGTACCCCCAGACTCAGCACAAACCCCCGCCAGAGCTGCTGTGTCCTCCCAGACAGACTGACATGGACATATCTGAGCACAGCGACCGGAGCACCAACACCTCTAAAGACAGCATGGTGGAGAACGACCGGTGCTCCAGCACCCAGTCCACGCGCAACGAAGACGACAAGTCAGGGGACGAGGCGAGGCCGCTGGAGGGGATGACCCTCGCGCCCCGGAAAATCAGCTACGTGTCTGCCTTCAGACCCGTCATCAGAGACGCGGACTGTATCGCCAAGCTGTACGGCAACAGGGGCGCGTACAACGGGGGGCGCACCGGCTACTTATCGCCCGATTTTTTAAGCGAGAGCTCAAGCTACCGGTCCATGTCCCCCTGCGTGGACAGCGAGGGCGACCCGGACGTGGACGTGGAGACAAATAAAACACCAGAGGAGGAGGAGGAGGATGTCCGGCCTCTGTCCTCGGTGTGCCCTCGGACTCCCCCCGGCTTGGCTCACAGTGTTTCACCAAACGATTCAGACTCCAAGGGCATGCAGGACAGCAGCCTGGTTGACTCCCAGAAAATGAGCCTCCACGTGGCCCAGTCCTCTGAAAGAGAGCTGCAGAACAAGCAGCTATCAGAGACCCACATAGCCGCGCCTTTCACTGAAGTGAGTGACTCATAACTGAGAAACACTGGCCATAACACGATTTTTAATTTCTCACTTAAGTTCTCTGCAGATGGGGCTCTTCCCCCTGGCTTGTGTGTATTTTTTTTTTCTAAAAACCGATAAATCTCTGTGTCTTTGTGGGGAAATTTGTGTAACAGCAGCCAAAAAAAAAACAAGCATGTCCACAACATTTAGAAAGAAATCATAAATCATTCCTTTAAATAAAAATATATACACTTCAACCTAGAGTATATTTTCAGTTATTGATCTTACTTTTTATTTTAATTCGGTTTTGTAATTTTAAGCCCTCAAAGCAGTGGTGATTCTTTCTCCTTTAGGTGTACACACCGGAGAGGGGAGAGCTGCAACAAAGGAGCAGTCCGTATCAGTTCAGACCTGCGAATTACCAGACTGGAGTAGGCCTACTTACAACAAATGGTTAGACTTTTTTATTTTCCTGCTTTTGTTGAAAAAAAAAAAAAAGAATTTAGCCATGAAATAAAAATCGAAAAGGGAAGCTGAATTACATCGATTTATTTCCTCTTAAGATGAAAGTTCAAGTAAAGAGGAGCCGTCTTCCACAGTGGAGGAGATCGAAACGAAATCTTTTAATGAACAAAGCAGCGAGGAGAACCAGCGAGAGCCGGATGAGGGTAAGTTACACCGAGATCAGCGAATAGATTTCTTTTTTTTTCTTTCAGTGCTGTAATCTCTGTTTTAAGAGAAACTGGTCTAGTTATTTTTTTTCTCCACATAGAGGAATATACTTTATTTTCTGTGTATTCAGGCGAAGACACGCAGACCAGAGCTGAGCCAGCACACAGAGCCATAGAAAGTCTGGCAAAAGGTAAGACAGTGTTATAAAGATAAACAGAAAACAAGGCTCTTCAAAACCATTATCATTATTCTTATTATTTTCATTATTATTATTATTATTACAGTTATAACTAAGCTAAATGTGACAATGTCTTCAATAGCATATATATGTATATATTTTCTTTGAGGGAGATTCTCATGTCCATATGTCCTAGAAAACATAAAGGACTTTTTTTCCCTTCACAGCGGGCCCAGGTAGACCTGCTCTGAATTGTCAGTGTAAATGATGATAATGTCCTCATCACTGTCATTAAAAATAGAAGTGTGTCCTAGAAGGAAGCTGATACAAAAGCCTGAGCCTTTCCTCCTTTAGCATCCTCTATTTCTGTCTGCTTTTTAGAGGAACTGCAGAAGCAGCTCTTAGAGCAAGTTGAGCTGAGGAAAAAGCTGGAACGTGAATTTCAAAACTTGAAAGGTAAGCTAAATTCTGCAACAGCACTTTCCCCACTATTCTGACTTTATTTATTTTTTTTATCACCACAGGAGTGATTTTATAGACAGAGACTGACAAGTCTCTCTGGTGCATGCTAAGTGTTATTCCTCTGCCATGTTTGTGAATCAGGCCAAAACATGAGTCATGACCAAATCCATCTCAACTGTGGCATGTATGTGCTCTCTCTGCGCTCCAGAAATCTCTTAAAGGCCAGAGTTCTTCCAAAAATGTTAAGTGGTTCAGGGACGTGCTCCCCTGGGAAGATGTGTTTTCAAAACCTCTTTTAACACTGATTTGAGAGGATTATGATTTTAACCTTCTGTCAAAACAACCATGCATCCTTAGAAAATAGTTCTCTGCAAGGAAGAAAATGGATTTGCAGATATTTTGAGGGCTCAATTTAATTTACAGAAACACCAGTAGAGTGAATGCAAATCACTTTTTTTTAAAATATATGGACACACTGAGATTTTAAAAAAAAAAAAGGTCAATGAGGAAAAAACCTGGTTTGTAACTTCTGAGGAGGAAATTAGTTTTACTAAATTTTAATGCCGGACTTGATATAAAGGTGATTTGAATGGCAGCAAAATAAAAAATGGTGCAGAAAACTTGTATCTGCAGTGTGCACATCGAACACGTCTGTATTCAAAGACATGTGACCCTACATAACTGGTGCTGCTAAGATCATAATCCTTAATATGAAACTGTCCATGTCCAGATGAAGCTACTGGCTATATGGAGCACATCGAGTGAGTCTTGTTTGAACTGCAGGACAGAACACCATCCACATTCAGACTGCTGCAGTACTTTTGCTGTAAATGTCTCCTAAACACACTCCATCTTCTCTTCAAAATGCTCAAACACGTGTCACCCACTCGAGTCCTTTCACACTCACAGAATTCACTCACAGCTATTTGACAATCACACATTAAAATGGGGAATGGATGCACCACACAAAGCCTTTTCTATAAGAGCAATACTCAGTGAAAGAAAAAAATCAGCAGTGTATCCCAAAGATGCCTGATTTGTTTTTTGAAATACAATTTAACTGCACAAAATCTAAAATCTCCACAATTGGAGTAATATAGAAGTCATGTACAAGAGTCTCAATCGAAATGGTTTTACCTTCACTAGACATAATCCATGTCTGTCTCCATCTGTTTGGGGTGTAGACATTCATACACCTACAGCACTGTGAGTGGATAATAAGTTCTATATACTGGTTATTTTACCAGCAAAAACATTTCAAATATGACCAGTTGTGTATTGTTAAAAAAATAAATTTATTTTATCTCACCTTTGTGCAACGACACATAATGTCAAAGTAAGAAAGCATAAAATAAATGTTAAGTGTGCGCGTCTGTAAATGCAGATCAGCACTTTGTATTCTTTAAAATTTATTTTGGGGTTCTGGATATCATTGTTCGATCACTTCCTAATCTGATGTCAGTTTAAAGTGATGCCTCTTACTTAAAGTTTAACCCAAAGCTGCACTGTGGATTTTACTTTAATCCACAAACACATTTTCTATGCATTGGTATCTGGGTCCTGCCAGAGTTTGATGGACATGAAAACAACGAGAAGTCCTGCACAGTGTAAATATTTATCAGATTACAACATTTCGGTCGGTCTGTCCGAACTTCATCAGGTGTATGAGCAGCATGACAACACTTAACACACCAATATGCATATAACATCCAATCAGAGAACACCAGAGACTGATGAACACAAAACATATGCATCAACAGTCAGAAAATAGTGTCAAAAAGATTAGAAATTTACAAAATGACACAATATGCCAGTGCCAGTAACTCTTAAATCACATCTGTGTAGTCATGTAGAGTAGACACAAAACATAACACAGCTGGATTATCTATAACATGAGGCACCTAATGCAAATGCCTTCAATTTCCATTTATTCCACATTTTTATTCTTCTTGATACCCTTTTAATTACCAGTAAAGTGGGTTTTCTAATCTGCAAACAAGACACAATTAAAATACTGAAGAAACATGGGGATTACAACATCAACACGAATGTCTAAACAGGAGGATATGTTTAGATTTTTCTTAAGTAATTCAGTTTAAATAAAATGAGATCTGGACTGCAAATTATTTTGTTTATTTTACACTTAACTAATTTAATAATTGAAACTCTCATTGCTCCATTCACCTTTTTTTTTTAAAGCCAACAATGAGATTTTTTTAGAAGTTTTAAAAGAAGTATAGATAACTTATAGTGAGTTCTTCTTAAAAAAAGATGCTGTTTCCTGATACCCACACACACGCAAAAAAAAAAAAAACATCTAAGTGTCTCCTCACCATCTCAGGACACAGTTGTGGCTGTAATTAGGAGCCTTAAAGTTCACATGATGTCTGTTCCTGGTTTGTCGCTTTATCTTGAGAGCAGCGCCCTCTAGAGGCTGAAGGGCCCACAGACCGCACCAGTTAAGTCCATTTAAATGTTATCGATCTCCTACAGGTAATAATCTATAGGGATCATCATCATCTAAACTCATCTCATCCTTTTTGTTCGTTCTCTGTATTTTGGGGAGGTGAACATGTCTGAATGAACGCTTTTGTGTTTGTGAAATTGTTTTTTTGTTTTTTTTATTGAAAACTCTGGTTGTGTTGGGCTTTTCTTTAACGGTGTAAAGACTCATCTTCCACGTGACTGACTCAAATCTATGCCTGCCATTTGCTCCTCAGATAATTTTCAGGATCAGATGAAAAGGGAACTTTCCTACAGGGAGGAGATGGTTCAGCAGCTTCACATCGTCAGAGGTGAGACAAATAAAGCAGAGGGAGCGAACACAGCAGCACTTCCTACCCTGAAGTTACGCATTTACTGAGGCGTTATTGTCGACTCTAACCCGAGCCTGTGATCAAAATGCTCTGTGTGAACAGATATTAGGGATTTGTCTGTCTGCACGCTGTCATTTACTCTTTTGATTCGCAAAGTAGCCTGTTAAATCCACGTGCATCACTTGACCTCATGTGAAAAACACAAATCACAATTTAATATTTATTATTTTTGATTATAAATAGAATTATTCTAATTATTTCTAATTTATTCATTTCTAAATATTAATTAGATACAAAAACAGGGCTGTGATCTACTGGAAGTTATAAATTAACATAAGATTTCTTATTTCAATTGGTAACCAGCGCTCAGTGTCCATCCTGCATGCTTTCTCATATTTTTGTTATCCGGACACTTTATGCAGCGTGTTGGACCCAGAAAGAGAAACTTGTTGTGCTTTTGAGCACCAGAAGTAGTTGTTGTGCAGTCAGATGGAACATCAGATTATATTTCTGCACCCAGAGGTTCACACACAGAGAAAATCCTGTCCTACATCCGGACTACAGGCTGCACAACTCGGTGCAGACTTGTGTCACGGCATTTTGAGCCTGGCCTTGAGTCATCTGACTGTGTTAATGCACAGAGGCCCGTTGCGTGTTGTTCTGTGCATAATGTTTGCATTGCGGGCTTTGTCATCATCAATATGACAGGCTGACAGTCACACCCATGCACGAACACTATTGATTGTTTTATCTCCTTCCTCATAGAAGCTCACGACGCTTTGCACCATTTCTCGTGTAAGATGTTGACTCCTCGCCACTGCACCGGATCCTGCTCCTTCAAATCTCCCCTGCTGCCCCCCTGAATCAGATCACGACACATTTCTATGACAGAGAAGCAGAGGACCACGTCTGCAGCTTCTGTCCAGCCATGGAAAACCTCCAGGGACACTGGGGGGAATCGAGTTGAAAGAAGACTAACTTGTAATTACCTGTAAAATATAATAAAATGTGTATCTCCACCCTGTAACCATCTTGCATATGGTGAAATTTGTTTTACTGAGATAATACCATTGATGATATTTATTATTTGTGGCAATGTGCAATGACAATGTATGTATCTTGTAATAGCTATAGGTTATTATTTCGTTTTTTTCTCCTTTTTTTGTTTTGTTTTTATTTCTGTTTTTTGGTTCTGTTTCGGGTTGTCAATAATAGCAGCTTTGACGAGCCAGTTCATTGCTCCTTCTCTCAGTATTGTGAATTAGCCTACTACTTTTGCTGTGTTCACCTGTGCAGACCAACAGCTTTCTTTGGATGTTGTGCACTTTAAACGCGTGACGGGAACTCCCACACAAAGCTTGTGCATTGAAATAGGCCTACAATGAGATCATTTGTAGAGGTCAAACCATGCCTATTTGTTTTGAAGACTTCAAAAAAAAAAAAAAAAAACCCACAGAAGTTAGTAGGCTAAATTAGTACGACCTTGTAAGTAGCGACATATTCTATTAAGAGTAGCCTATTTGTTCATGTAATATTTGTTTTCATGGCTGATGAATAAATCATTTTATTAAAAGAAATGCGGATTCTTGCCGTCAGTGTTGTCAAAATGCTTATTCCCCTTAATTGTATTCATTCAACTCTTAGTTTTACCCATTTATCTTCGGAGGAACCAATAAATGGTCCTGTCTTACTGAATTTATGAGTGCAATATTCACTTTAGTGTGTTGGACTGCAGAGGTTATATATTGTGCATTGGATTAGTGCCAAAAAGAGGATTTCCGAGATGAAACACCTTAATTGAAGTTTCTTAGGATGCACCATACGGAAATGATAACCGTCACTGTGGAGGGTTTGTTTGATTAATCGTTTGTTTAAACTATATAATGCCAGAAATATCCTAGTCCGACACGAGTTCCCAGAGCCGGAGGTGACATCTTTTTGTCGGACCAACACTCTATATTTAATATTCACTGACATAAAACAGAGAAAAACAACGAGTCCTTTTTGTTGAGACACCAGCTTGCCATTTGTGCATAATAAATGACGAAACTATTATTTGATTAACAAAAGAGTGGGTCATTTTTTTTCTGTCACTTGATTAATCAAATAATCGATTACTCCTCTCAGCTTTAGATGAAATACTTAATACTAATAAAACGGAGGAAACATTTATGTTTGTGTGTGTTTGTACGAGCAGAACAAACTCTCTCAAACAAATGAAAGGTGTTTTCAGTGGTAGACATGAGCAGGCTGCACCCCAGAGGGTCCCATATAAAAATCTGCACAGCACACACTGTGTGAAAAAGACGTCTATGGTGGTTTTCTGCGTTGCGGTAGCGCCCCCTGCTGTCTGCGGCCAAGAAGCGACAGACAGTTTTGAATTTGCTCTGTCCCCTGAGGATGGCTGCTGCGCATGCGCACCCAATGTAACAAGATGGCGGAGAGTGCGGAACTGAAGGTAAAGCGAGTCCCTACATTAGCTTGACAATTAGACGTTTCACACAGCGAGATTTGCATTTTAAATCGTACCACCATTGTCTCTTGACAGTAGAGACAAGAGGAGGGCTGTTATCAAAGCATATAATATAAAATAACCGCAGAGCAGTGGGGAGCAGAGAAACTGTTAGCTGACTGGCTAGCTCGTTAGCATTAGCTTTGTTATTGTTGCCGACGTTCCTGTGCTCACCTGCACATAAGGCCAGATATCGCTTTTAGTCGCATATGAAAACCACATTTATGTCAACATTTTGAAACCGGAGACACTTTAGATTTAGCCACCTGACACTAGCAGTAGTTCACCGGGCGGACCGCAATGTCTACTTGGAAAAAATGGGCTCTGTCTATTCCCTGGAAGCCAAGCGCAGTTTAGCTTCCATTAGCGTTATTTCTGATTAGATGTGATTGTAGTCCACGAAATATAGTCACTATTCTCAGTCTGGGCAGCAATAATGTTACTCAGGTGGGCGATTGCTGTTCAAACACAAGATATAAAGTAGATACTGTATCATTAAGTTTTCTTTCAGTCAGATTTTACTAGCATCTAAGAGACGATGTTAGCTAGTTTATGCTAAATCTAACGGTACACCTTCTCTTCCCACCTTCTGCTCTCTTAATGTTGGTAATTACCTTTTAATTGACAGAAAACTCAAGATACTATTGTGAAACACGTTCGTTTTGATCTGCTCCCCTCCTAAACCAATCTCTCCACTTTTGACACTTCTCACTGTATTATTTGTGTGTGTACACATTTGAATGTTGTACAGTTTCAAGAGCATCTAACTGATACTAGTCAAACTTTAGCTAAACTATTTATCGGATCTAAATGTACCACTTGATATCTGATGGTATGAGCCAACATTTCAAGCCTCATGAAGATGTTTACAGGTAATGAAATATGGTACTGAAATATATACCTTCGTAGGTCCACATTGAATGCTAATTGGGTTCGTCAATTAACATGCAGATGACCGTGACTGATTATAAAAGTGGATTATAAATGTATATGCACTTCATAAATGCAAGGTGTCCTTTTACAACCATTATTAAGTGTTTCATTTGTGTGTGCTGCCCTTTCCCACCCTTAAAAGGTATTCACAGGAAGTCACCATAAATACAGTGACCATAAGCACATGAATAGCTGTGCAGTATAATGTGACCTAATACATTGGTGTTACAAGAAACACAACCTTATGTTTTAGCTTCCTCTTTGTCACACAGGTGTTGTTCCAGTCCTGTGGTATTTTTTAATGTCTGCAGTGTTGCTTTATTTGACCGTATTACAATGTTGGATGTGTTTTATTTTGTTGAGAATTTAAAAAAAACAAAAAAAGCCTGTTTCTTTAGATTGTTCTGTGTTGTAAGGAGTTTCCCATCTACAACAAAACTACAGGACTAACATGCAGGCTAACAATATCACAAACAACTCCCTCAGAAAGTAGCAGAGTTGAGTTAACACCTCTCTGACACTGTCAAGAAAAAGGCTCTGGCGTACTAAATTTCATTATTTTCTACAGATGCATGTGGTGCATGTGGTGAAGCTTTATGGATTTCAATTTTAAAAAAAGTAGATTGCTCATCACAAATGTGCGGTTTCTGCTTCTAGCCAAAGGGCTGTCTCTGCCAAAATGATCTCATGGCTGTGTTTGTATACTGTATGATGAAGCTCATGACTGATGAAGGTCTTAATGTTGGTCTGTTATTGAGATGCTAACCAGATAAAGTCACATTTCAGAAATTAAAATGTCATGGGTGTGGGCAGTTTGTGATCTAGTGAAGAATATTAATGATTTAAAGAAAATGAATCAGACATACTTTAACAATAATGTTTTAGACTACGAAAAATTAGGTGGGGAAACTTGTTTATTACATCAGAACAGAAAAATGTGTTTTCCAGGGTGTAATAGACAGTTTTTTTTATCCCATTCTTCATTTTTCAACAGCAAATGGTCATGAGCCTTCGAGTTTCGGAGCTCCAAGTTTTGTTGGGGTATGCAGGAAGGAATAAGCACGGACGCAAACACGAACTTTTGACCAAATCCCTCCACCTACTCAAGGCTGGTTGCAGTCCTGCAGTGCAGATGAAGATCAAAGAGCTCTATAGACGCCGCTTTCCAACCAAAATGGTTTCGCCTGTGGACCTGGCTCTGCCTGGTGTCCACTCTGCCTCCAGCCTCGCCCAGCTGGGATTTGACAGCCACGGTTCCCCGTCACCTCTGCTGCCTGTTTCTTTACTGGGGCCTAAGCATGAGCTGAGTCTGCCTCACCTCCCCTCCGCCCTGCATCCTGTACACCCCGATGTCAAGCTCCAGAGATTGCCGTTCTACGACGTGCTGGACGAGCTCATTAAGCCAACCAGCCTGGGTGAGTCCGTCACTTCCTGCTCAGCTGTGTGTAGTGATAACACACTCCCTGACGCACATACTGATGTAGCATCATGACCACTGATATCTGAACCATGACTCGTCAAAACCATGCTCTGTAAAAATTCAGTATGAGTTAATAATAATTCTGTTGGTTTCCCCTCTGACTGTCATTCTGTGTTGCTGACTTCTTTTTCGTAGCCTCAGACAACAGTCAACGGTTCCAGGAAGCATGTTATGCCTTCGCACTAACACCACAGCAAGTCCAACAGATCAGCAGCTCCATGTAAGTGAGAAAGCTCCCTGGTGCAGTCCTCAGCTGTGAGAGAGATGAGAGGGAAGAAGAACTAATACTGTGAAAACTAACAAACTGTTTGTCACTTTACTGTTTCCATGAAAGCAGGCCAGCTTAACAGCAAGCGATGACAGTAAACCGAGTCATTAAATTGTGTTAAATTCTTTTGACCAGCCTGACCTGACTTCTTGTTCAATTCCTTAGGGACATATCTGGGACCAAATGTGACTTTGCTGTTCAAGTCCAGTTAAGGTATGTCAAATACCTTCCGAGCATTAAAATGTTCTACGTGATTCAAGATATATATTTGCATTAAGTGAATACTGGCTCTTTGTTTAGCTTCTCAGTTTTGAAGCAGCCAGAAATAGCCATGCCTCTTGAATTGTTCTTGTCATTTCAGATCATCTTTAGTCTTAAAATGTATCTGCATGTTATAGAATCCTTTTAGTGGTCAAGTGTGGCTGTTAAATTCAGACTGAAGAAGTTAAAACCTTCTCCTGAGTTTTAATTTAACTTAAAAGTTATTTATTAGCTCACAGTTGTAAATTGATAGGTTAGATCAAGATGAATTACCAGGAGTACACATTCTGAATAGTGGATGAAGGATGCAGGGGTCTCTTGTTAGCACAAACTTTTAATTCACAATAAAAGCATGTGGGTGCATTTTACAGGAAACGACCAGTATTAGCAAAACTTGGATTCAAAGCTACGGTGTAATTTTCACCAGTAAGCTTCAAATTAGTGTGCAGTTAAATCCCAGGTGTAACGTTTTTGACAGCTTACTAGCAAACAAGCATAGGTGCCTCTATCTCCTCAAGTAAAACCCTCACATAAAACATCTTTCACTGTGTTGGCATTGTTTTACTTAAGATAGAATACCTAATGAAATAAGAAAACATGCCGCTTTTCTTAGATGCATAATTAAATATTTACTGTATGGATGAATGCCATCCTTTTAAGAAGTGCTCTCCTATATCATAGATGGAGATGGCTGCACTTGACACAACTGAAATGGTAAAATAAGCAAGCAAGCCAACCTTTTTGTGAAAGTGGCAACTTAACAGAAACAAATTGCTTTTGACATTTGTCCCACAAGATTCGAGCTCACCATTTCTGTAATTTATTTTCTTCATTTCTAGATTTTGTTTATCAGAGACAAGCTGTCCCCAAGAGGATCATTTCCCTCCTAATCTGTGTGTGAAGGTGAACGGCAAACCCTGTAATCTCCCGGTGAGTCCAGACAGTTAGTTTGTCTTTTCAAATTTTCTGTGTATCACACCAGCAGTTATAGAGAATCAAAGTCACTGATGTTTGCAGGGATATCTTCCTCCAACCAAAAATGGAGTTGAACCAAAAAGGCCCAGTCGCCCCATCAACATAACCTCTCTTGTTCGACTGTCCACCACAGTCCCCAACACAATTGTGGTGTCATGGACTTCAGAAATTGGGAGGGTAAGGAGATCCATGTCAAGCTTTATGAATCAGGTGTCATAGGCCTTTCAAACGGATGATTTAGAGAGGACTTTAGTCGCCTCAATGTGACCTTGTTTTGCTCATTATTTTCATTTTCATTTTGGTAGAGTTTTTCCATGGCTGTTTATTTGGTAAGACAGCAGTCGTCTGCAGTGTTGTTGCAAAGACTACGGGCCAAAGGAATCAGAAACCCTGACCACTCAAGAGCTCTGAGTAAGTTGCCACCTTTCATTTTGTAGTAAGAACATAGAACATGTGTTGCCTCTACATCTGTGTGGAAGTAGGAAATGAGAAAGACTATCACATGAATTAAGTTCTTTCATATCGTGATTCTTGTGTATTTTTCTGGCCTGTTTGACCTCGTAGTCACAGCAACTTGGAAGTCCCGGAAACTAAATTTAGGACCTAAAAAAAAAAAAGGAACTTAGTTCTGCAAAGTTCCTCTGCCCCTTTGAAAAGGACCATTTGTTGTTCCACTGCAGCTCTTTGCATGCACATAGAACACTTACATGTTTCTCCATCTCATTTAAAGTAGTTTATGGAGCTCTATTATAACCCCAGCATTTGTTTTTTTCTTTACGTTGTATTTTGTATGCAGTTATCATGGATTAAACCTGAGGGAATTTGGGGTTTTATTAAACAAATCAACACATTGAGCACTTAATTAAACAGTCGTAATTCTTGTATTAAATCTTAACGTTTTTTGTTTTTTCTTTCTCACAGTCAAAGAGAAATTAACAGCTGATCCAGAGAGTGAGATCGCCACCACCAGTCTACGAGTCTCTCTTCTGTGTCCTGTAAATACCTCACTATACTACTTAATTTAAAAAAAAACCTTTGTTTTTGTAGTTAGTTGGGAGAATTAAACCCATTAGCTCACAGGATATCTGCAGAACCAGTTAGTCAGTTAGCCTCTCAGCAGATCAACAAGAAATAATTTAAAAATTCTATTTACATAGTGATTTTTAAGTTTCCAAGAGAGAGTAGAGAGACAAGTGCTTCTCCATGTACTGTATACTAAATGAAAACACAGTTGCTTTGTCCTCAAGAGTTCTGTCATTATGAACCTAACTGGTGCAGTATTTAAAGAGAGGTGACACTTATTTTGAGTCTTTTCTATTTTTGTGTTAAAGCTGGGGAAGATGAGGCTGACAATCCCTTGCAGAGCGCTGACATGCTCTCACCTTCAGTGCTTCGATGCTACACTTTATATCCAAATGAATGAGAAGAAGCCGACCTGGGTGTGTCCAGTCTGTGACAAGAAGGCACCATATGAGCACCTCATTATTGACGGGTGAGCACGATGGTTCATCTAATGCTAGGCAGTATATAATGGTTCTACTCTGATGCTTTTGTTTTCAGCATCTAAAGTATGCAACAAACTGCAGATATTTGTAGCCTTAAAGCAGAAATGTGTGTTGAGGCTATGTCACGCAGCGTTGTCCTGCAATAAAATTGAACCTACCTCAATAAAATGTGATGTCACACAGGATAAGTATACAACTTATCTGGTGACATTTATTTATTTTAGAAGGAGCCTAAAATAATTGCTGCTGTGGAAATTTTAGCGAGAGAATCCTTCTTCATGGTATTATTAAACCACTGTGTAGTGTTTAGGTGTCTGATGAGCCTTCAAACTCTTGGATCTGTTTTTTGTTATAGAGGAGCTGTTTGTTCTGAATGCCTGAAAAGGAATTTCCCAAATATAATCAATTTTAAGGGGTGATGAAGTACTAATGCGAAGTACTAACTCATTCTGTTTTCACAGGTTGTTCATGGAAATCTTGAATAGCTGTTCTGACTGTGATGAAATCCAGTTCAAAGAAGATGGAAACTGGTCCCCCATGAGGTCAAAAAAAGAGGTGCAGGAGGTGTCTGCTTCCTTCAATGGTGTAGACAGCGGTATGTACTTGAACATTTGATTATCTTTAAGTGTACTTTTCATTGTGATTGTGAGCACAGCCTGAATTAGCTGTTTGTGCTTCTGTAGATTTGTCTCGGACAGAAGCACATGAGCAAAAGCGGGGATCATCCAATGATAACTGCAAGAAAGTTGATGTGATAGACCTGACACTGGATAGCTCCTCCGAGGATGAGCTAGACGATGAGCCGCCTCCTAAGAGGGCCTGTCCCTCGCTGTCTCCTGTCTCTCCACCTCCAAACAAGGGGTGAGTCTTCAAACCACAAGCAGAAAACAAGATCACCATGAACACATTTATTTTGGGGGTCTTCGTGCTCAGCTCTGTGGTTTTACTTCCCCTGTGACTAACCTGATGTTGTGTTGTCTCCCCTCAGAGTACTGAACCTACACAGCCAGGCCTCACCTGTGACCAGAGCTCCCAGTATGCCCCCTGTGGAGACCAGCTACATTCCTCCCCCTCCACCTCTTATCCAGGACTATCGCCACTATTACCACACAACAAGTGACCTGCCAGGTAGACCTGTCACTCACCTTAAAGGATAGATTCTTAATACAATAATCACATGCCCATATGTATATTGCAAACGTTGGCGATCACAGTAATCATTTATTCTGTCCACACAGACTGTGAAGCAGAATGTCTATAGTGCAGCTACACTGTAAGAAATGAGAGACAAAATCCACTGAATCCATTTGTTGAGAAAGACATTTTGGAGTTAATATGATGCTTTAGCAGCCTGAGTTAGCTGAATCATTTGGCTATCTTTCAAATTTATAGTCTCTAGTTTCCTCCTCAAAATGATCACACGGTGAAGGATTATATCCTGATAGTTGATGGTAGACTTGTTGCAGGGACAAAACACTAGAAATAAACCAACAAATCACATCCTACCAGGATCAAGATGCACTTGTGATTTTTCTAATTCAGTGTGCTGGAGCCTCATGTTGTCTTAAGCAGAGTTTTAGGATGTAAACGGAGCTGTCCCCAGTGTCAGACAGCTGCACCCCCAGCACCAAAGAACTTCTGTTATTATTTGATGTCTTACTTGGATTTGAGGGATAATCATGCTCTGTATTTTTGATGCACATTGCCTGTAATTTGGGGCTTCTGGGTGATGTAAACAGATGTATAATGTTGCTAAGAAGTCAGTTAGCTGTGGGCTACACCTTGAGCCCCCTTTTTAACCTATTTGGTTACATTTTGGCAAATTGGCACCAATAAAAGGAAATTAGCTATTGGCTGTTCGTGTTTGCAGTTTAAAGGGAAGATGGACAGACAATTATCACTGGACTACTTACTGCTGAAAACTTTTATTCCTGATGGACATCAGAGATAATGATATCCTCGAAAAATGAATCGAAAAAGTGTGTATAACTAGTCATGAGGAGGAGTCTCTTCCTCCATGCTCCTCCTTCAACTCTCCTACGCCCCCCAACACCACCGCACTGCAGTTTGTGTAGTCACATTAGGAAGGGAACACGTCACAGCAGGTCTGGACAGGAGGAATGATTACAGCGACGCATCATTCTCTCAATGTTGAATCAGTTTTTATAGTAAATATCGTTATTTTCTTACAGATCTAAATTTCTTCTCCTTCCTCCAAGGCGACAATCAGGTATATTTACTCACACACCTGACCTTTGGCATAGTATGTCTATGTTTGGTTGTTGTGTTAATGGTCACTCTCCTCTGTCCTCATAGCATTACAACATGGTGATGGCTGCCGCAGCAGCGGCGTCAGCCTCAGAGGACTCCGACCTGCTCCTCAACCGTTTCCTGCCCTACGGTTCTTCTCAGATGTTACGGGAGCAGCCAGGCACCCCGGCCAGCAGCTCGCTGGCGGCCACCAACGGCGGCAGCAACAGTGGCAGCACCAGTAGTTTGGTGTCGTCCAGCAGTCTGCGGGACCGTGACAAAGACAGAGAGCGAGACAGAGACAGGGACAGCCACACCATCTCAGGATTGTCGAGGTCCTCGGTGGAAGCTGCAGCAGCGGCAGCCATTTATGGCTCCATATCTGACGTTATTTCTCTTGACTAGATCCACACAGAACTAAAAGACAAGGGAGACCTCCAGAACGGGAGATCTTTGTAAATAAGGAAGAAGAAGATGAAAGAATACAGTGCTATGTACAGAGAGGAAAATCTATTTTCAATTTTACTTATCATATGTATATAAACTTAGGACGCTTCTTGTCCGGTGAGTTACTTCAGTTGATATTTTTCTGTGAATACTGAAGACTTTTTCACACCTCTTTATGTGGTCCTTTGATTATATTGTACCTTTTGTACCTGGTTTTTACAGTTTTGTTTCGATATTCCATGTCAATGGCATTATTTCAGTATAATGTTGCGTGCACAGAACCCAATAAGGTGACACCTTATGGAACATGATATTTAGAATATAAAGAAAAAGGGCATTGTTATTGATGTACAAAAGGCAGGTCACAGCAAAACAGAAAAATGTGTGACACTTTCTTTATTTTCTAAATGGAATAATTTCTGTCAAAAATGTTTTGACAGCAGAAAGATCTGGCCATTATTGCCATCACTGTAGATTTTTCTATAAGACATTCATGCTGTGGTCATATTATTTTTAAGGAATTATTTATGATGTAAGTTATGTTGGATGTATGCTGTTTTTTAAAGAAGCATTCCCTATGCCTCTAGGAACTGTTGCCACTAGAATTGCAAAAGCAAAGCTAGATCCTTCTGTTGTCATAACTGCACTCTCAGTCAAATCAAACATGAACAAACAAACTAAACTACAATGTGTAGTTTAGGCTGTACCTGAAATACATATGAACTGGGAGTTGGTATTGTAAGACCGGGCTATTGCAGCGTGTGAACGAATGGCAGTAGCCCAGCAAGCTGCCTTCTGTTGTCACATGACACAATTGGACCTTTATACACAACTAAGATTTGCTATGTATTTTTCTTTTAAAGTCTGTTTTATTTTGCATATTAGACTGAAAAATATACTCAGAAAGCTACAGTGAAGTGGCCAGTCAACATCGACACATTAATGCTCCACTTTCAACACAAGGCTCGTTTCTGGTCCACTTGAGATCATTCTTTTATTGAAAAGCCTGAAAGCTGTTAAATGATTGGAAGTGGATCAATAACATTTCACGGTGTCTTTTTGTTTGATTTTAGCACTTGGTTAATTACATAAAGGCGGTGTGGAGCAGTGAAGCATTCACAGTCGCAGTAAACACTTCAAAAGTAGTTTTCAGCTTTGCACGTGTCTGCGAATTACCTTAATGCTCTTATGTTCGAGCGCTATGCTGTTCCTTTGTGAGGCCACAGGATGCGTAGCCTTTTTGTTCTTAAGTGTATTTACAGCAGCTTTTAAGTTAACTGTGATAGCTTAGTCTTTGAGTGTATCACAACATGCATTTTGGCCCAGAAGTTAAAACCATTGAAGTTATCACAGATGCCTCCCCTCCCTTTATTTTTCTTGACTTGTGCTTACAATTAGGATTATTTATTATCATATATATTTTCAGCATTTGTTTGATTTGTGGATATGCATTGCTGTCATTGTATGTGATATTTCTTTTGTAATTATATAATTAATGCTATTTAAAGATGTCATTGTTGCTTGACATGCATTGTAACATTTTCTGTTTCTGTCCGTTTTACTATCAGATGATGTCAATAACTCAATAGAGGCTTTGATCATTTTGAACCGCTACAAGGTCTACTGTGCTGTTTGATATTTGTAAGAATTAAACAGATATAAGAAAGTGCATCTAAGGAAAGTCCTGATTCAGTTGCATGCGTTCCACTGTTAGTGTGCAGTAAGGACAGCTCATGCTCAGAGAACAGGCATAATATGGCACAGCAGTCCTTTGAGCTACATGCTACATCAGCATGCTAACAGGTCGATGTTCAGCAGGTAGTATGGCCACTTTCATTTAGCATTTAGCTCTAAACATAAAGTCCAGTTGAGGCTAAAGGAAATTACCTGATGATGGTGCTACATCATGGCAGGACATCAATGTCTGTACTAACTTTTATGGATAATAATCCATTTAATATCTGTTGAAACATTTCACTTGAAACCATCAACATCAACCTTGTGGCTGTACTACAGGAAAAGTATGAGGGATCACCAAAGTCAGTAGTACCTCCTCTGTGAACCACAGAGCAAAAAAGATACTTTAAAAGCTTTTTTTTTTTAACTTTGCGATTTCATTTTAAGATTCAATTCACTATTCACTATTATAGACAGAATACAGAAATGCACTAAAATCATTACTTTGCTAATTTACATTATGTAGAAACTATAGTTAATGATTTCACGATTTTATGTTTAGTAAGGAGACCTGTCACTGATTAAAAATTCAGAAAACGACGATTGAAAAAAGAGGTTGAACGCATAAAGAAGACGCACACTTTAAAAAACACGGATATTTCCACTTCCCGCACACTGCGGGCTCTTGTCACTCAGAGGCGCCTCTTCGGTCGCGGTATTTATGCGTCATCGCGCCGCTTATGACGTTTTTAGAGAGCGGCGCCGTTTCAGACTGGAATGGGAGCTAGCGATTTTCCCGATATTTTGATAGTTTAATCCGTGAATGGCGCCGAAACAGGACCCGAAACCTAAATTTCAAGAAGGTAACAAGTTGTCTATCTTTATTTCTGATATATCTATGGTGTCGGTAGGTGCTGAAGAAGTCAGAAAGGTCCAAAATGTCAGCTAGCATCATGACCGAAACACTGCCGCCGTCGAACAGCTAGCATTGTTAGCCGTTATTGTTGTTGCACTAAACAAGTTTTGGTCATTTTTCTTACATAATGAGCATTTTTCTTCACGCCATAGTGTAACTTTAGCAGCAACATACCGGCAAAGTCCATGTTTTGAATTTTAAGCGATGCTGTCATTAGCTAACTAAAAGCAGTAGCTTCGTTCATGCAGTGTTAGCTCATTGACTTCACCGCCCACCTCTCTGTTGTTAGCAGAGACCTAGCTGGCCTGTTTTAAGGCTAACTGCTGCTGTCATATTATATCAGGTTTCCCTGCAGCTCTCTGTCTAAGATACGACATTGCATTGTATGAATTGAAAACACTTTAGTGGTGTTTTTTTGGTGCCAATAATGGGAACATTATTTTTGCACTGTTGTATTATTCAAGCTCTGATCAATGAAGACAGTATTAGTCAGTGCCTATTTATTTGTGTAAAAAGTTGCACAGTATCTTAAACTTTGTAATTGAGTAGGCTCAGCCCTTCTCTTCATACATAAAGTCAAGCCTGTTTTATATGTTAAACTCTTGACTTTAGTCAGACTCTAGTTCTTATGTGATCTGAGTCCTTCCTGTGTGACAAACTCATTTATAAGCCTTCATCAGTTTATTGTTCTTAGTCATCAGAATGAGATCAGTGTTAGTTGCGTCTGTGAGTTTAGTCAATTTTACTATTGAATTTTTGTTTAACTTGGACTCCTCATGTTGATTTTAATTGGCCTACACTCTGTTCAGGTGAAAGAGTGCTGTGTTTTCATGGGCCATTGCTCTACGAAGCTAAGGTAGGCTGCCTTAGTTCACCTCTGATCATATGTTCTTCTTCTGTGTGCCTGATGCATAAAAAAATTTGACAGTGAATTATTTCTCTTTGCAGTGTGTTAAGATAAACATCAAGGACAAACAAATCAAATACTTTATTCATTACAGTGGCTGGAATAAGAAGTAAGTTTTTGTTTCAAGTAAACCAACTTTTTAAGATTTGTTCAATTAAAAACTGCTCGGGTTCCTGATTTCTTTTTCTCTTTTATACTCCAGCTGGGACGAATGGGTTCCTGAAAGCAGAGTGCTTAAGTATGTGGACAGTAATCTGCAGAAACAGAAAGAGCTTCAGAGGGCCAATCAGTAAGTGCATTAGTTTTTACTTAATTTAGTGTTTACAGATCCCATTACAGTTGTTTTTTATTACAAAGATCCATGGAGAGTGCAAATCAAGACAAAGTACAGTCATCATCTAATTTTAGTAAAACATGGTGTTGCACACAGTATATAACATTTTAATGTTCAAAATAAAGACCTAATGTTTTGCAGCACACTAGGACACACAGAACAGTGCAATATGTAAAGGGGAATTAACAGCATTACAGAAACAAAAACATACACCTCATACAGATTAGGTTTGCAAAACATGCTGCCTAATAATCCCACTGCAGTCTATGTCCTGAGATCTTCTGTATTTATTATGAATGTTGTATTGAATTATCAAACTTATTTATTTTTTTGTAATTCAGAGACCATTATGTAGAAGGAAGAATGAGGGGTGCTGCACCGAATAAGAAGATACCTGCTGCACCGCAGAAAAATGATGTGTGAGTGCAACTCATTAGTCATTCTACCTGCTGTGATGTCTCCTGTGAAACTGTTTTAGATGTGTTAAACCTATTAATGATTTTTTTTTTTAATTCGTAACATGTATTTTTATTTTTTCTGCTATAGGAAAACCAAAAAGAACAAACAAAAGCGTAAGTAGAACATGCTGTGTATGTACACAGTTGGGTTAAAATTCATCAACTCTTGCACAAGAATGTTTTCCATCATCATTAAAAGTGTAAATTATCCAGAAATAAGTGTAAATTAGTCACAGCAGGGTATTACAATAACTTAAGCTTTTATGCCTTTCATTAATTAACAATTATGTTTCTGTCCGTGCAGCTCCTGGTGCAGGAGAAGGGACTAGTTCAGGAGGAGACCCAACCCACCCTCCACGAAAGAAGAGGGCACGTGTTGACCCAACAGTTGAAAGTGTGAGTTCATAAATCTTCTAAGATACTTTTAGTCACGATTTTCCTGTTCTGGTGGGGTTTTTAATTTTGTCATTTTATGTCAAATAATACCAAGTAAATAATGGTAATAATACCATTATTTGATTTAAACTCAAATTCATGAAGTATTTCTGTGGTTTGAATTACATTCACAATGTAGAAATTGTGCTAAAACGCTTCCTCCTGGCTGATGTCTTAAATCTGTTCCCGTGTGCCCAGGAGGAGACCTTCATAAATCGAGTGGAGGTCAAAGTAAAAATACCTGAAGAGCTAAAACCATGGCTTGTGGATGACTGGGACCTGATTACAAGGCAAAAACAGGTTAGTAACCAGTGACTTTAGAACTTTGTTAAACCATTGTCACAGCATTTTATAGAATAATAGTCTCGCCTGTAATTACTGTATTTGCTGCAACATCTCCAAAGTTATTTACCTGTGTTTCTTTTTGTCCCGTTTGTTTTATGTCCTCAGCTTTTCCACTTACCTGCCAAAAAGAACGTTGACGCAGTGCTTGAAGATTATGCAAACTACAAGAAATCAAGAGGAAACTCTGACAGCAAGTAAAAATACACATTGTCACTTGTCATGTTCTCTGATGTTTTTTCACATTTAGCTGTTGTAGAAATGCAGACAATGTTAAAACGTGACTTGATTATTTATTTATTCATTTCAAAGCTCAGTCTGTCACCATGTCAAGTAGAGCTTCATTGTCCTTTCAACCATATACAGCACAGTACACTGTAGAGACGAAATGACGTCCTCCCTGGACCACATGCCCCAACACAGACAGCAGCACATTCAAATAGACAGTCTGAACAGTCTATAGATGCAAATAGACTGAAAGTGCAGCATAGATATGTACTTCGATCATAGAGATGTAACCTGCTTTTCCTCCTCTGCTCAGGGAGTTTGCTGTGAACGAGGTGGTTGCTGGTATCCGGGAATATTTTAACGTCATGCTGGGAACTCAACTTCTGTACAAATTTGAGAGGCCGCAGTACGCAGACATCCTGGCTAACCACCCAGATACGTCTATGTCTCAGATCTACGGCGCCCCTCACCTACTCAGACTCTTTGGTAAAAACATTTGCTCAACATAACTCTGCTGTATTTATTTTAGAAACAAGCAGCTTTAATGCAGTAAAGCTTAACACATCTGTATCTGCCAAGAAAGAACTGAAGACAGTTGTTAAGTAGTCCCAGTAGTAGAATTACCAAAATAAGGTATCTAACTTTGTTTTGTACAGTATGAAAAGTGGCATATTGTAGGATTGTATTATTGGTATTAGTCATAAAAAGTAAATGTAAAACCCAACTGATACATCAGCAGGGCAAGTCGACATTAGCTCACAGATCATTTACGGGGGTTGGAGCCAAACATAAACACCCAGTCCCCAAACCAAAGTCCTGAATTAAAGTGAAATAATTTTTTACTACCAAAAAGATGAATTTGTGATAGCAAACTTAAGGAATATAGTTGCGGGTGAATTTAGGCTAAAACAACAAACAAAAAGACAAGACAGGATTTTGTGAAACCCTTTCCAACTGGATCACCCAGAATCCAGTCTGTCTAAAAGAGATACTCTAGGCTGACAATCAAAGATCCTTACCTTACCATAGCACCTTTTTAGAAATATTGTTCATCAGCAATAAAATATTTAAACTGTCACTCAGAAACTGCACACACACTAACTAAGGCTGCAAATATGCAGTGAAAGAGTGAAGTGAAGAGGAACTGATGATTACTGCTAACTACTTTTTCCATTAATCCTAAATTAACCATGAAAAACAAGGATGATTTAAAAAAATAAATAAATAAAAAAGCAAATGGATTGTCCAATGTTAAAATGCAATATTCCTATAAACGCTAATTAAATATTTATAACCCAATTAAATGCTTAAACTCTGAGGATTGGATGAGAGTTGAAATTTCAACAGTCATTAAGACTTTAAACCTTTTTGAAATTGGACAAAATCTCACAATGCTAGACTGAATAAATGCCAATGGTCCAATCAGCAATAGACCCCTCAGTCTGATCCCCCTGAATCCTGTCAGGCCAAAACAGACGCTTGTGCTTGAGGTGGACAGTCAGAGATCCTTACAGTGACAGAGCACACACTGTCACATGAAGACAGCCACACAAAACACAGGAAAAAAACTAGACGCAGGTTAGAAAATACGGCCAAGGCAATAACACGGATATATATATATATTTCTGTCCTCAATTTCCTGTTTATTACAGACGTGTCTGAGCTAATCAGAGCCCCTTGACTCACTCATTGTCTTGCCTCTTTTGATAAAAGTCTAGTGCTTATGGAAAATGGTGTTTGTTAGTCTGCTTATAAACAGAAATATTTAAAAAAGCAATGATATTAGATCTTTTTTCAAACTAGCATCCTTAACCCGACATTTGAAGTGTGCCACTGTGCATTCTTTGGAGAATGGCTCAGTTTCAAGGCTGTTTTTTGTTGTTATTACCAACTTTACAAATCTCAGTGGCATCTGAAAGAGGTTTTCTCGTGGAAAAGGACCCAAAGTTCCAGTTTGAGTTCAGCTCTCTATATCATTTATCGGATCTTTGGAACTCTAAAATATCAGTATTGGTGTTGTTGAGAACAGGTTCGGCTCTGGTAAGAAGAAGAAGAAATGCAGCCAAAAATGTAGCTCCTCATCTATTAAAGATGTTTATCATATTTGTGATTAGAAAACCCTTAAAAAAAAAAAAAAAGACACAATATTTGGAAATTCATTGTGGCTACCAAGAGAAGAACACACAATTGTGTCTTAGATATTAAAAACTGTGATATTCCAGCCATGAAAGCAGTTTTCTAACTTATTGTATTCTCCTCTTGACATATGAAACGAACCACTCTTAAAAGCTGCATCAAGTAGAACTGCACACAGCTATTAAGAGTGCAGCCTGTTTCCTTTAACTACCTTTTTGTATAGATCAGCATTCATCTGCGTCTGCCACGTTGACCCTCGTTCTGTGCTGTTTTTAAACACTTGAATTTCCTCGTTGTGGGGATATGAAAAGTGGAAATATTGAAGTATGTCTAGTATTATGCTCTTGTAATATAAGTGCAGCTGAGGTCAGAGGCCATGGTGTGTGTAAAATTCTGCCTTTGTCTGGTTTTCAAAGTGAGAATCGGAGCCATGCTGGCGTACACTCCCTTGGATGAGAAGAGCCTTGCTCTGCTGCTCAGTTATCTACAAGACTTCCTCAAGTGAGTATCAAATACTGTTAATAAGCCTCCTATTGATTCATCTGCAGCAGAATATTAATTAAACTGTTGCTCCGTTCCAGGTATCTTGTGAAGAACTCTGCATCGCTCTTCAATGCAAGTGACTATGAAGTTGCCCCTCCAGAGTACCACCGCAAGGCAGTTTAAGGTTTTTTTATTTCAGGATCTGAAGCCTTTGTGTGTTGAAGACGGCATTTTTTTACCCTGTTGAAAGGATGTGATTTCACATAAAGCCTTCGGAGAGCGGATTGTGCAACACCTGTTGATTATTAAGGAAGAATCACAGCAAGATGTCACACTAATCCCTGGACAAATTCATTTTCTTTCATGTGGAAAGCTGCAGAGTACGCTCTTCCTGTATTGGTATGTTTTTGAGTACCACTTTTTAGTTTCTATGATACTTGTTTCGTCCCGTGTTTACCAAGATCTTTTGAAAAGGAATTTCATCATGATTTTTTTTTTTTGGTTCAGATGCTGGCTAAATTTGTCTTGTAGGCTGTCATCATTTTCTAATAAAAGTCTTTCATTCTCAAGATGATGGTTCGTCTTTCGTTTCGTTTTTTTTTTAGCTAATATAAGATGGTCGCAGCAGGGTAGAATTTGTTGGCCTTATTGTCTATTTTCTTATATTAGGGCTTATATAGGGTTAGCGCTCTAAGAAACTTTAAGTTAATCCACAGTAAAATATTTAAACTCACTCAGAAACTGCACACACACTAATTAAGGCTGCAAATGTGCAGTGGAAGAGTGAAGTGAAGAGGAACTGATGATTACTGCTTACTACGTGCTGGCCTTTTCATTCATCCTAAACTAAATATGAAAAACAAGAAAAATGCAAATTGATTGTCCAATGTTAAAATGCAGAATTCCTATAAATTCCGATTAAATATTTATAATCCCAAACGATTAAAATATGATGAGAATTAGATCATTTAGATCAGTCATTAAGCCTTTAAACCTTTTGAATATTGATTAATTGAGAATCTCAAAATGTTAAATTTATTACAAACCAATTAAACGGTTGAAACATAATCATAATTGGACCAACTGCTTTAATAGTTCAGTATAAGTGAATGTAATCAGTAGTAAATTAGTAAAATTACAGTTAGTCCCCATCCTAACCCTTACACACAGTTTTTACCAGTTACTATTTGTCTCGGGGCACACAAAGACAAACATGGTCCCCAGTTAAAGGTGTAGAATGACCACAAAGGGATTAAAAGACAGTCTGACACAGTACAAACATACAAATAATTAACTGATTATCCTTTTATCTGTGCATATTTATCATACTCACTAGTGTAAAGATTCTGCCACACATATTTTATAGATATTTAGTCTTCAGTTACACATAAACCCTTTACACTAATTCTAATACACACACAAGCTGGTCTTAAAATGCTCAGAATGAATGTTTAGAGATACAAATTTACATTCATCTTTCCACTTTAACACATACAGAAGTAAGTGATCATCAGGTGCTTGTAAGGCCCTGCATGCCTTCACAGGTGTTTTCAATCTGTGGTTGATCAGACCTCTGCTCAGGTGGAAGCTGAGTGGAGGTAAAACTATCTGAACAACGGTGCTAACGGCGTGTATTGTCCCACCATAACAGACACAAGAAAGAGTGCTGCCTGCTCTGCCACATAAAGAGGACACAGCATCAGCTCTGCTTGCAGGTTACTGGATGTTTTGTTTTTGTATTGTTACACTGTAAAAAGTTTTAATTTGCTCAGAATTGATAACAACTTATTTGTACTTAATGCAGACAGTCGGAAGTCTGTCTATTAGTTAGATCTCAGCCATAGTCAAAAAGTCTATCTTTGTAAAAGTGGCCGCTGATGTTAAAGGCGGCTGTCTTTATTATTATTATATCTTTACAAGGCGGGGCACCTCTACTCATAAACTGCATGAAAGATCTATTTATACGATATACATCTAACCCTCACCATAACCTTAAGACTAACCTTAACCTCCATCCCAAATCTTGCAAGAGTTTCACAAATCTAAACCTATCTTCTAAATGAACCGTCTAATCGGGCAACTTGAGCAAAAACAAATTAACAGGTGTTTTAGTTGAGCAGTTTTCTTCTTGTTCATCCACTCTGTCATAGCTCTGCTGGGATAAACACGTACCTGATTAGTCTCTCAAACTGAGCTCATGTCCCCTCTCTGTCCGGTCTGTTTAGTGAACACAGGATGTTTGAATAGCACCCACACAGGACTGCAGCCTGCTTTACTTCAGCTAATTGTGGTTTAGTGAGAGCAGCCAAGAATTCATCCTTTTCCCAAAAAAATGACTTATGTATAACTTATGACTTACTTACCATGAATTGAACATGTGGTCTTAATTTAAGCACTTAAAATAAACCGTTCTTGTGCCTGCCCTGCAGTTCTGCCTCAAAGCTTTTATGACTCCACTTAAAAAATAATTTCAAGCAAAGTGGTGAATGTGATCAAACTCTGCGGTTACATAGACACCTGTGAGCTTTTTCTCTTATATTGGCTGAGATGATTTTCCCTGCTCGGATTGTGTGGATTCACCAAACCTCTCCTGCTGCCAGTGGTGGAATAACATCCCGGTGATTGAAAGCATGTGGTGCAGTCAGTATTTTGCTTAGGAGAGAAATGTAACAGACTATTGAACCCAGGCCAGAGCCCCTTCATGCCCTCGCCTCTCTGCACTTAAATATGTTCAGCAGAATCTCCTCCAGCCGGCTTCTTTTCCACTGTTGTGACTTAGTTGACATGAAAAAGAGAAGCTAAATATTAGTTTCAGTCTGATTTGTGGTCTCATCGGTGTCAGCTGCTTGCAGTTGTTATGGCAAGAACAATTCAGACCGTTTCAAGAGGAATTTCTTTAATCCAATTTCCCCTCGCCTTAATCACGACCATATGGAGTGTGTTCTCAGATCACAGCGCCCTGATGGCTTTTAACAGCCCATCAGAAAGACTGACACGCAGACAGGACTCCCCTGCAGATCCGTTCAGGGAGACACTTCGGTGCCTGCTCCTTTCTTGGCTCCATTTACTGCTGCGATTAACACTTTGCACTGAGCATTTCAGGCAGGGTCGCCTAGAGGCTTCCCTCTGGTGTGAGGGCTTTCATGTGATCCTGGTGACACGGTGCCTTAGTGCTGTCATTACCCCACAGATGAGAGACACATATGCATGATAGAGCTACGGCTAATAAGGCTGGTTCAGGTCTGAGTGATGGTTTCAGCAGGTTTTCCTTCACGTGTGTCATGTTCTGGTCTGCAAACCACAAGACACACTTCAGACAGGTCTGCGGGAAAGCACTTGGATCGCGGATCAGTAATGTCCTGAGTTCAACGCCCTTTGGGGATGATCACAGACAGGATTTAACAGAATATTTTAGCATCTGTCTGTGGTTCTGATTTATACATTAGAGCAAATAAGCTTTTGCTCTTTTACGTGTCAGTATAAAAAAGAAAATGTACATTTTCTCAGGTACGGGGCTTAAATGCAGTTCTGTTTTATGCTATTTTATACTTCTACTCCATATAGTGTAATGTTGTACTTTTAACCCAGCTGCATTTTTTTATCTAATCTGATGCTTTGCAGATGAAACCAACGGTATAAAATAGTTTTAAAAGAACAACCAAATAGGATTAATAAACTTCTTGCGCAGTAACTAGAAATAAGAGTAGATATTACGTAACAACAGTATCATCATTCATTTTACAGTCGTGTTTCTGTCCACCCAGAGAATGTAAGTTCAATATTCACTCTCTTATAGCTCCGTTTTTTGGTCTCTACCAACTCCTGAGGGAAATCTCCCTGTTCACCAGCTTGTCTCTAACTGTGTCTGACATTTGATGTTGGCTGTTGAGCAGGTAGTGTGCAGCTGCAGCCACAAACAACTCAGTGAGAGAGAGCACATTTGAAAGGTTTTCACACTGGCATTTGATGCATTAATATATTATAATGATTATCTGTTATGGCTTTGGTAAGAGATCTCAATACCTTTTCCACTATTGGTCAAACTGCTTGATTTGATGTAATGTTGTATTGGAGCCACTAGGCGGCAGGAATTCACAGAAGAACTCCAATGCTGGGCTGTCTGGCATCTCTGTTACAAATTTGAGTCCTATGGTTCTCAGTGTACTGTGGTACTTTTGTGGGATGCTGGAGGTTTTCATTGCTGTCACTGACACTGTTGGTTACTTTGATTTTTCTTTTTTTTTCCAAAGAAACTTTTCTTGTAACAGGAGCACATAAGAGAGAGCCACTCCAATAAAAAGATTGTCATCTAATCCTTCTCGGTCTTCCAGCATCTTTTGACCATGAGCTCGAGACAAACTCCAGCATGGAGAGCCTTCCTCCCGTCAGAGAACAAATGCTGACTGATGAGAGCCATTTGTGCTCTATATGATTCCCCCAGAGCGTATCCATCTGCTTCAGGCTCTCTGAGGTGAAAAACCGTCAGTGTTTAATGTGGTTGTGAATGTTTCCCCAGACTAGGAGTTAGTGGTAGACTAATTACACAGTGGGCACGCAGCCTCAGTAGCACGCTGCTGCCAGAGCCTTGTGTGACTGTATGTCATTAGTATTGGAAAAGTGCACTCGCCACAAAGGGTTGCGGTCACTCTGAGCCATTAAAACATGAAAGAACATACCCCGCTCTTCTGGAGAAAGAATTTGCAAGACATAAACAGCCTGTAAAATGGAAAACTGCATCTGTGTCCATTTGTTTTTCTGAAAGCGGGCCAGATTCGGTCATTCTTACTGAAATTCTTTCCAATAACAGAAAGCTGTCCAAATAGAGGGGAAGGACTGTTTGATTCATCTGTTTGCAATGCGGCATAGTAGCGGTTTTGTGCACAGGACCTCGACTCAGTGGGAGACAGGCTGCAGAGCATGTTGGGGCCTTTAGTCAATCCACACTTTGGGTTTATCGTGTGTGTGTGATGAACCCTTCAGGAACCACCCATGAGCAGTGGTGGGATATGACTAAATATATTTACTCAAGTACTGTATGTAAGTACAGTTTTGATGCACTTGCTTGAGTATTTACATTATAATCTTTATTTCTACTTGTCTTCATTTTAGAAGCAAATACCATTTATTCCACTTAATTCATTAATTTTTCAGCTGTAGTATTTTTACATTGACTACTAGTATTACTACTTTTATACCAATCTGAAAGCTTCATGTGATTAAGAGTCTGGCCTGAACTGTAAAAGGTTGTTTCTTCTCTTTCAGGGACTGTTTTTGCTTTTCCCTGCTGACAAAGAAATTAATGACTAGAATCAGTAACCTGCTTAATATGTAGTTCATTCATAAAAAATTATTTGACAGTATCATACAAAGAATTCTTTGTCCATAATTCAAGAAACTGAGGAAACGTTAGGGTATGTTGGGGCTCCACTTGTAATAGAGTATTATCACACTGTGATGATACTGACTACATCTGATCAAAGCGTAATTTCGAAGGAAATGGCCTGAAATGTAGAGCAGTGGATCCCAACCTTTATGTCCTTTTGACCCGTTAAAACAAAGCCACATCTTGAAACCCTCTTCATTGGTCTAAAATTATGTCCACTTTAACCAGATCCGTGTTTTATTTGAATATTTCTTCCATGGTTTTAAGTAAAATTCTCTGGCGGATGAGAGTCAGGGAATCATCAGAAGTTATTTCAATCATCCTGAGGGGAACATGAATATTTCTAACCCTAACCCTAACCCTAATTTCACGATGATCCATCCAACATTTGTTGACACATTTTGCTGAAAGATACCAAATTTCAGCCTTGTGACGGCCCTAAAGGAGCTGTGAATGTCACCATAATCCCTCCAATAGTTGTTGAGATATTTCAGTTTGAACCAAACTGACCAACACTGGCATCTCTACAGCCAGACCACTGAAATGACTAAACACCACAAAGATCAGAGGAAAGTTTGTGTAGCAGAATTTTTTTTTTTTTTCTGATTTCATCATCTATTTTCATTATAATTATGTGGAGGCCTCACAACCAATCCCTTGCGGGGGTTCAGACCCCCAGACTGGGAGACAGTGTGGACACCACTGAGTGTGAAAGACCTGGGACCTCAGCCAGCTAGTGCTGGTGTCCGAGTGCACGTGAGCCTGACAATGAAATAGTTAAATGTTCCTTTAATCATCAGGCACCTCGCTGTTATTAGACATCACCTTGCCAGAAAATTGAGTTTTCTTTTGATGTCGAGTGGGTATGTAAAAGGCTGCGAAATGGCAGCTCTGAATATCTAATAAGATAACCCTTCTTCTCTCTCCCTCATTAGGCTGAATACTGAGCTAAAACACCTTTTCATGTCACCTTAGTAAACAGCTTAATGTGCGCCGCTTTCATCTGCTATTCCCCCGTGTCTCCCCACAGCTTTGATCCACGCCTGAGTGTCTGGGTATGATTGCACCTCTGCACTGAAGATTTGTCTCCATGTTAATTTGGATTTCTGATAAGCCATCTCTGAAAACTCCTCTTCACAAAATAAACGCAGGGCAGATGTGTCATTTAACCTTTGACACCTCTCAAGACAAACTCATCCCCTTCACAGGACGTTGCAGTCTTGTACTCAGGCAGCGTTATGAACACACCCAAATATATCAGGAGGCTCTTTTAATTTCACAACATAACATAGGAAAACTTAAATTATTTACAATACAACTTGAGGCATTTAATGCAATACAAATGACAAAATGGTAAAACAAAACATAATGAGACAAACAACACTGCACACTGGAATAAGGACTGCTGATACATTTGTTTAACTGTATAGATTTTTATTGGTGGGGCTGTAAAAGTGGCCTGAGGCAAATAAATAGCAAAAGAATCAGGTCCGGAGGTAGCGAAAGACAGGAAGTTCTTCTTTCTTTCAGAGAACTGGATGCTGTCTTTTAATGATGATGTAGATTTGAGTGATCTGTCATTCGGTTTACCTTGTAGCATGGTTGGTGAGATTAATAGGGAAACTTTCAGGAAGAGTTCCTCATATAAAGATGTCTCTGCGTAGTATTGTAGGTACTGTACTTTTTTCTTTGCATTTGTTAATGTGCAAAAAATGTCATGTTACAAATACATTTATTTCCACAATTTTTTCTTAAAACCAAGGCACTCCGTTTTAACCTGCAGAGGGCAGACTTAGCTGAGAAATAAGTAGTTGAGCTGAGAGCAGAGAGCAGAAGCTACACCCAGTTACTACTTTGTTAGGTACACCTATACCTTAAACTAATTCAGTCCAATACAACAGTCCTGCAATAAAATTATCCCCATAAACATTGTAATGTTCAGTTTAATGTTCACCCCGCACTAAAAATAAGAAACATCTCTTAATACAACACGGCGCACAAAAAGCCTCCTTAAAGTTGAATCAACACCTCTTTAAAACATTTTCAACAAAACTGAACATTACAATCATCATGTAGGGAGGATTTACTGCAGGACTGCAACTGTTTTGGCTCGACGTAGCTAATAAACTGGCAGCTGAGTGTGTGACTTGTAGTTGCACTGCCAGCACGGTAACAAAATACTGTTTGCTGGTAAATACACAGTGTAATAGCAATTGTTTTAAATTGTGATGTTTCTAAATTAATTTCTCAAAAGAACAGGCAGCGGCATACTTGAGATTTGTAGGAATGTAATGGTGATATCTCATTAGGAGGCCTCAGCCATGACAGTTCCATCTCCTCCAACTGTGCTGTTGGTCAGTTCTTGGTTGAGTGATTCCTCCTGACCTCGGCGTGCCACGGCGTTGCCCTCAGTGTTCAAACTATCCATGTTGCTTGTTGACAGCAGCTCCCATCTGGGGCTGCCGGGGATTGGCCTGATGCTGACCTCCTGCCAGCTTGCTCGAGGAGAGGAGGAGAGCGGTTTGGACTGGGAGGAGAGGGTGAAGGAGGAAGGAGTAATGCGGAGGGGAGGAGAGTTTCTTGACAGCTTTTTGCCTCGCCTGACACACACACACACACACACTTGGCAGAGTTAAGCTGAGGTTTTTCTAGGCTTTCCTCCCACACATTTCCACCATGAGTCAAAGGGCAAAGTGTTCATTTACTAAATTACTACTTTCTTTTTACTTCCAGGTACTTTTTTATACATTATAATTAGTTGACAGGTGTATATTGGCAAAAATATTTTGACTGTTGTTATTTAATTTGCAAGCTGATATAATGGAGGATGAGCTTGCTTCGTGTTCAGCGGGGTGTGTTGACTGCAGGAACAGAGAGCAGTGTATTATTATAATTTTAGAGGAAAATGATAGGTTCCCTCTATGCTCATAAATAGTCTAGCTATCATCTCTGAGCAGCACATAGTGGAGCTAAATTATCCCAGAATTTTGTGCTGTAGATCAAACAGAAATGGCAGAGAATCAATTAATGATTAATATGCCATCTGTTGGTGGTGGCGTTTTGAATATCAATACGACTCCCCTCGGATGTTTAATCACCTGATACCATTGTGTTGGAACACAACAACAGAGCTTTTGGAAGTGCCGTAGCGCCAGCGAGCTCAAATGTTTTGATCCACCTCCACGATGCTCATAAGGTATTCACCGCTCCAGTGGAGAAACATGTCTACAGGGCCCCAGCGGTGAGGCGTGCATGCAGATATCTGCTCTGTGTCTGGGGCTGCTGTGGAGATCCCACCCAAGGCAAGGCTCCATTCATGCTGCAGCATGAGAGGATGTTATGGATATGGCCTTGACAGCGCGCTCTAACCCCGAGGCCTGAAGAGGGACAGGAAACAGTTGGCTCTTGGTCGACTGAAGTGGTGCCTGGGACTTTCCCACACGCCTCAGGATCCTCCTCATTCAGCCTGGTCTGTGGTTGGAGCGTGTGTCTGCACCACTTCACACCAGGGAGAGGAGGGAGGGGGGCAAGGAGGCTTACTGTAGAAGTTGGAGAAAAACTTTTCAGAGGGGATTCATTGCCCCTTAACTGAGAGAACAGCATAAATTATTTGCGCTGGCAGATGTTCACAGACCCAAATATGCATGAATTTGTAGAGCTGGCAGGCGTCCCTCAGCCAAACGTACTGGTTTTCACGATGCGTGCAGGAGCAGTTGTTATTCTGGCTGTTTTACAGAGAGCATTAATCTGAGCTGTCAGCACCACCAACCACTTTGGTGGAAATTATTTCACTCCTTAATAAGGGAACTGGGGTTCTGTATTACATATGGCGGTCAGGGCAACATTCTTGGTGGGTCTGTCATCATGTAGCTGTTCTCCAACAGTGGGCCTTCTGTGTTTGGCCTGCAGCACACTCTGTAACCCAGAGATGAAAAGAACACACCAACTAGACATTAAATTAAACTACTACCTCTCAAATCCTGTATGCTGGTGAACATGAAGAGTACCTCCTGCCAGGAAGTGGGAGAAATCCAATATTATATTGACTGGTCTCTAAATTTTTGTTGTTTTGACAACAGGCTGTTTTTCTTTTGCTTATATGAAGATCTTTGCAGCCAATGTCAAGTCATTAGTTTAACAGGTCAAGTCTGTCAATAACTTCATCTAAAGTTAAAATACAGGAGAGGTGTGGACAAATTAACATGAACACCTGATCGCACATAAATAATAAACACAAAGTGCCAATTCAGAGGAGAATAGAATAGAATAGAATAGAATAGCCTTTATTGTCATTGCGGTACAATTAAATTAGGGGCGCTGCTCCAATTTGGTTCAAGAAAAATGTTTACTAAAATAAAATAAGAATAGAATAACAATAGAATATAATAAAAGGAATATATATATAATATATTAGTGAAGTGAGCCCAGACGGGAACTTGACTGCATGATTCTTCTTTAATTTTCTTTCTTTCTTTCTTTCTTTTTTTGTTTTACATTTTCTGCCAGTTTGTGCTGCTTTGATTAATGTAAATTCAATTGAATCATCACCTCAGGTCTCAAAAAATATTAAGCATTTCAAATTTGTGCAGGGATGTTTCAGTATATTGCATGAGACTGCACATGTGTTTATGACTTAAAGTCTCTTTTTATGGGTGTATTGGAAAATGAATTAGGAAAATACCTGTCCGCTGTGGTCAGTGCTGGCTGTGCTAAGCAGTGGTCATTATATGGTCTCCAGCGTGCATTTAGTAGCAATTTGCAACATAAGTATAGCAAATGTTTGTGAAACATCATGTTACTATATTTCAGTGCCTTTTATAGGGATGTGGTCATGATGCTGTAACACCTGCATGTGAAGCACATGACATTAGACATTGTGAAATCAAACTATCATCAGGGCTCCAAGATGCAAATAACAATAATAAAGGTGAAGTGACACAACCTGTAAATGTCACACTGCATGTAACTGCAGACGGAGGAGTGACTTAGAGCCTTTCTACAGGAGGGCTTTGGCAGACTGCCACTTAGTGTGGTCCCCCCGAGGGCTCTTACTCATGAATCAGAGAAAATGGGAATTACACATATTAAAGAGGGTAAACGTCAGTAATCACAGCACTGGGAGGATGCTTGAGGACTCATCAGGCCCGCTGTTGCTTTTTTAGAGACACTTGTTTCAAGGAGCCACCTTGTTTAGCAGCCGACAGCACCACTGCGATGGCCAAAATGACACGTTTCAGTAAGGCATCCACCCATGAGAGCCACCGTCGCCACACCTGTTACTCTCCAACCGCCTCATGTCCACACACTGATGGTGTGTACTGCACTGACAACACCATCTGACCTCCTGATCCACGAGTCAGCCAGCATCCAGGTCGGGTTACAGCCTGTCGTGTCCGTTATTGTCTCCTGTCCATTGATATTTCCAGCATGTTTGTCCTACATTGACTGCCTTGTGGTCCCTGACAGAGGCGGGCTTGGTAGTTTTGACACGGAAAAGTTTGTTTGTTTGTCTGTCTGGTCAGCAGAGGTCACGCGGCAGTATGTTTGTTTGCCGGGTCAATTGAGTCCACTAACAGAGGAGGCCGGTGAAGAGAAGAGATGGGGGGAGAGGCACTCATTAGTGGCCTTTCCTCCCTGTGTGTTCTTCCTCTGGTGGGGATGGCCTGACCACCAGGCCCTTTACCCTGACTCCCAGATAAGATGTCTGGAGTCGCTCCGCATGACTTAGTGCTATTGGTACTTTGACAGAAAACACCCCTCAAGGGAAACTCAGGCAACCATAAATATTTAGGAACCAAAGAGCTTTATAGAGTTTGTTGTAAAAGGATTTATAGCAGCCTGGGAGGCGATGCATCAGTGTCAGAGGGCTTGAAGCAGCCAGTGTTTACAGCATTGCATGTGAATCCTCCCACAACTCTCGGCCAAGCCTGGAGAACTGAACCAAATAAGCACTTCAGCTCTAGGAATGCAAACACCACAACTTTTCCAAACAGGTTTCAGAAAACAGGTGTGAGCACGGTGTCCTCTTGGTAATCGCCCACAGAGCTGAATCACAAACAAGGCAAGTCAGTGGCCTTATATGGACTGATTTGGAAATGATGGTTCTGTGCCTTGTGCTGATTTGATTGAATCATTCCCTCTATAAAACTGAAACCAGCAGCTGGCAAAACACTCGGGGTTACAAATAGATTTGATGTGAGCTAAATTACAGATAGTTCAGCAGTCTACTTACATACATATTCACTTTGTTGCCGTGAGTTAGATGAGAGGATTGATGCCGCTCTTATATTTGTTGGTGAATTATCAAGCCACAGCCAGCAGTTAGCTTAGCTTAGCATAACAACTAGAAACAGGGGGAAACAGCTAGCCTGGCTCTGTGCAAAGCTAAAACAGCCTGTCTAATGAACTTTAGAGGTGCTGATAGGTGATTTGTTTCTCTTTAGATCTTTGCACAGAGGCAGACTTGCTGTTATCCCTGTTTCCAGGTGTTATGCTAAGCTAACTAACTGTGAACTGTAGCTTCATATTTGATGGACATAAATTATATTTCCTGCTCTCTGAAAGACAGTGAATGTAATTCCCGAAACTTTGATTTGCATTAAAGCTGCAGTAACAGATTTCTTTTTCTTTTTTTGGCCACTTGGGGTGCTTTTTTCGCACATCCAGCAGATGCAGGGCAACATCCATTTGGATGTGTATTTTGAATACATGGTGAATTCAAGTCCAATATTCATTGTTCTTTTTAGTTTCTTTTTTTTATCTCCACCACAAAATGTGGTTAGCTAGCTGATGAGAGCCGTGAGAATGAGCCCAAACACTGAATTTGTGTGAAAGCTGAAATAAACGTCATGTAGCCCTTTAGAGCTGATAATTTACTGTAGGTTCATTTCTATGAGGGGCCCCTCCCCCCTCACATACAAGTAGAAATGTGACACATTGCAAATACGGAAAAAGATTGGTTATAACCACTTAAAGCAGTGGAGAGCTGTTTAGTATTTAAATGTTGCCTCAGCATGTGATCTTAATCTGGTGTGGAAAATTAATCAATTTATGGACATATGTTCCTATAATACCAGTTTACATAAATTGGTGTAAACAAACAATCGCCCTGTGTAGCTTGTTAGTTATTATCTCCTCAGTGGCAATCTAATGTTGCACTGTAACATCTGCACTCCTGTATCCCCACTAAACAAATCACTTGTAGCACCAGGCTGTCTATGCAGCCTCCACCACTACTCTTCCTTTACCTTGAGCCTCCTCATCAATGTTGCATGAGGTGTTATCTGCATCCCTCTCATCTCCGCTTTCCACCCTTGGTTTTATCCGCTCCATCTCTTTCATCTCTATTCTCCAGGGCAGCTGGACATCTCAGTCCACCATCCACGCCACCACTGCCTCTGTTGTCCCCTCTGCTGTCCGTTCATCCTCCCCTGCTGCCCTACTTCTTCCCAGCGGGGTCACAGGGCTGCTTTGTCTCAGATTGCCGGAGGATCAGGAATCCTCATCATCCTGTTAACTGTACATTTATCTGACAAGACAGAGGAGAGAGAGCGACCCCCGGCATCATTAAGCTTTAATGGACAGCCTAGAAATGAGGGAGAAGCCATAAAAGCAGGAGCCGAACCAGAGTCTCTCTTTAATGTCTCTGATCGCCCTGACAGGATTATTAATCAGGAACTAAAGGAATTTAAAACCTTTGCTCTTGGCTTCCTCACTTAGAGTCTTTAGCTTGCACCATTACATAGCAACCCAGGGTCAGGAGGTCTGCAGCTAATTGGTTCTACAGGGTTTTGAATAACAATGAGCTGAGCCCAATTACTGAACTACAGAGAGGCGGAGATGAGAGGAGAGGGAGGGGGACCCAGTGGAACAGGCTCATGGAGGATGGAGGGAGGAGGAGGAGGAGATGGGGGAGGTTGTTTCACGGCTGCTGTCTCTCTCCTCCTCAGAGTAGGGATATTAATGAGATCAGTAAATGAGTGCTGGCAGAGACGGGGATGTGCTGCTGTAGAAAAACAGCCGCCCTGCCCCTGCAGGACAGCAGCAGCAGCAGCTCCTCATTCCCTATTCCATTTGACTCCAGGATTCACACGCAATATGTGCGCCTCATTCTTTTTGTCCCAGATTTTCCTTTTTCTTTGTATCTCATGTTCATTTATTAGTGATGTATTTTCTTTTCTTTCCTTCAACACAGGGGATCTGTTTCTGTGGTCCTTTGATAACTACACTGTATTCCAGTGTGTCTTGTAGAGCTTTCTGTGCTGTCTTCAGGGGTTTGTATTCAGCAATGGCTAATATAGTCGGTCCCAGCAGTTTAGAGGCAGTTCAGCTTTAAATTTGTTCCCTCTCTCTGGTATAACGGCTACTGATTGTTTCTCATTTTGGTGACCCCTGCTGCAATGGTGGACATCAAGGCCTGTTTTTCATCCTCTTACTCATCCATCATTACATGCTGCTGCAGCATATAACCTACAGTGGGTAGATTAGGCTGCACAGTATCTGCATAGTGTCTCTCCACTCAAGTGTGTCATGTAGTGTCCCCCTTGCCCTGGTTTTGCTGATGAAACTGGTTTGGATGGAAGCATTATCAGATTTAGAGAGCTAATTTGTTCCAGCGGCAATAGGCTTTTCAGGCTGTTGAAGGGATCTTTTTCTTTTTTTTTTTCACTTGGTCATGCTCGGTATTTTTTGTGCCCTTGAAACATTGCATCAGTGTTGAGCTGTAGGACTTTCAAATTGATCTCTGCTTAAATAATCTCTCTCAAATTCATGAATTCACATTGAGCAATCCCCTCTTCTGAGCATTCATCACTTTCAATAAACCCCGGAGAAGCTGTCATTATGCCTCAACCTCTTCATCCCGCTCTAAACTGCTGTTCAAGGGCTGCAAATTGGAAATGTGATTTAAATATTGCTTGAAATGGATAACTCATATTCACCTAAGCCCCGCCGTGCCAGGCTCTGTCATGCGATGAAAGCCGAGCATGTCAGCTGATGATGACTGTACATCCTGCACCATGAGTCGATGACATTAATTGCTGCTAGCAGAAGGTTTAGCCCTGACCTTTCCAGATCACAAGGCAAACAAAATTCTCTGTATGCCTGCTACTCTTTTGCACGCTTTTGTCACTTGTTCTTCATGGTTGGATTTCTCAGAGATGAGAGGGATTCTCTTTGCTTACACTTTTAATCGGCTATAGAGTAGTGAAATACTCCAGCTGGAATGAGGAGGAGATAAATGCCTTAACTCTAGACTGCAAATGAACTACAAATCCTTGAGCTGGATTGCTGTTCATTCTTCAATTATGTAAGCCCATCTGTTTTTTTTCCCCCTACTCAACAGTGTCACTGTGTATATACAAATGTATTCTTGCCAGAGAAGATTTATAATCTCTTTCAACTATCTAATACAAGCATTAATAAGAGTATGAGTCCATTTTGGCCAGGAATTTTAAGCAATGCAAACATTAAGTAAGCAATACAATTTCTGCTGGTGATCTCCTCAAAAGGGATTTGAATATTCATCACCATCGACTGATTGGCTTCGTATAGATTTGTGCAAGGCTGTCTTGCAAATACACTTTTGAAATTCCTCCTCAGCAGTGTGCTTGGATGTGGATTATGTGTTGAATCTCATCATTTAAAAAATGGTTGTCAATGCCATTCATTCCAAACAATCTTCTGAGTCTGTAATGTATTCTGAACTCTTGAATCTGCATATTTGCATACTGTAACGGAGTTGCAGCTGTGGTCTCAGAAGAGTTTATCATTATTTCACATTTATTTTGTCTCCCTAATTACCTAATTAATTCTGTTGTTTTGATTGTGGTGTTTACCGTTTGCTTTGTGGAGGCGTAATCCTGTTCTATTTGTCTGTTTGAAGAAGGAGCAGTCTCACTGAATTATTCATGCTGCGCTCCAGCGACAGCACAGCCGTTTAAATGATGAAGGCATTCGTGAAATCCTCTCTCTCTTTTACACACACATACACACTCTTTCTCTCTTTCTCTTTCTCACTCTCGCCTCTCTTTCTCTGTGAGTGCCTGAGGCGGTGGAAGTGGGATGTAAGGAGGGGAGAGGATTTCACGAAGCTCACAAGCACACCTCAAATGAGGCGATGGGAAAACATGTCCCTCTAATGTGTCTGACCGAGCTCTGAGAGGGACGGACTCAAAGCCACGTCTAATCTGACACCATAATGTGACCTTTCATCTCCACTTCTCACAGGAAACATTGCTCCACCCTGCGCATTGTGCATGCCTGTGTGTGTGTGTGTGTGTGTGTGTGTTCCTGGCCGGGCCGAGCGCCCACTGAGCAGGAATGTGGACACTTGAGTCGACACAGGCCCTCTGGAGTGCTGCTGATGTGTCAAAACGTTGTTCACTGATTGGATATCGCTGTGTCATGTGGTGGCTGGGTGTCCACTTCACACCTTCAGCTGTGACTTTTTCCAGTGTTGAGGATACTTGATAGAGCACAAGTCAGCAGAACCAGCGGATCTATTCGAGGGTCACTGGCATCTGGTTTGACTTTTTTATTTTTTCTAAGAAATGCTGTGTCTTCATCTACAGTGTGGTCTTAATGGGGTTCCCTCTCAAAGAAGACTTCCTCAGAGACATGGGGAGGAGGAGGAGGAGGAAGAGGAGGAAGGGGGGGGGGGGGTGATGGGCATCTCTAGGGATTGTCTGTTTGTAGTGTTTACTGCCAAACCCTTGAGGACTTCAGGCACTTTCATCAGCTCTAAGTAGAACATAGAGCACACTTCCCCGCCTGTGTTCCTCTGCTTTTAATGCCTTATTTTCCTCTCACACTCCTGTGCATTTTAAAAAAAACTATGAATGACACCTTTGTGTCCCAGGTGTCACTTATCTGTGTCTGTAAGGACTGACTGCCATCTCCTAGTGGCAACACACTCCCATTATACACTCATTTTCATACACAAGGACATACACCAGCCATCATTTGTACGCAGCTTCTTTCATAGTTTCCCCTCAGGACGCCATTGTCCTTAAAAATCCCAGCCAGTAGCTTTGGTTCTCTGGATGCCTGTTTCTTTTGATGATAGCAGGCTTGATGGACATTATCAGCCGCCTCGGCTCCAGGCTCAGACAAGCCTCGAGCATACAGTATGTATGGTTTTATTTAAAATCTTTTTTAATGTGTTGCTTTCTTTCTGTGGGCCTGTGGATACTGCATTCTATTTGATCTGCCCTAAACATATATCTTTAATCTTTGCTGCAGGCTGTGTGAGAGGGAGTGTGTCATTGCCTCTCCACTGAGGCTTCAGGTCTCGTTTCCAAAGTGCTGCAGCCCCTGTGGGGGGCCTGCAGAGGGCAGCATACTAAAAACACCATCACCTCCAACAGTAGCTACTTCACACCTGCACCAGCACCACCGCTACAGCTATCTTTATTAACATATATCTTCATTAACTCACTAGAGGAAAAAAAGGAAATGAAAAAAAAAAAAACACAACAGGCTGAGAATGAAACCATCATGGGCCCGCGGGGTGTTCTACTGTTTGTACTGACACAGAGGACGAGTTATGCTAATTGAGAGTTCTTTGCATAATTAGGGAGAAAAAACTTTATCATTATTATTAGTGGAGAATAGCCAGACAGAGGGTAATTTCAAGTTTCCCAGCAGGGTGCTGCCAGAGAACAGAAGAGAAAAGGACACACTCTCAATGTTATTCCTGCTGTCTTTTGATGCAGGGAGCATAATTCATCCAAGATACTTAGCCTGAGTACGCTTTAATGATGATGACTTTTCCCAATGTGATTTTTCAAAGTGTTTTAATGCATTGTCTTCATAGTAGATGTGTTTGCCGTGGTAAATTCGAGGACTGCATATTAAGTTATCCACCTAAATGAGATTTTTTCTTTCATGTTTAATGAGCCTTCACTTTTTGCCACTTTTCGCGGACGTTTTCATGCTGCTCCATGTGTATTGTGGCTGTTGCTCATGTACGACTATGTGTAGAGAGCATCGAGCGTTGGTGTTGCGTGTAGGGAGATCATGTGTGATACCACTGAGAGATGGCTGAGAGGTGATGCAGCTGGCTGGCTGGCTGGCTGCTCAGCCACACAGAGCTGTGAGTAAGTGGGCCGTGGATAGAACAGGCACACAGGGCAGTCACAACAGAGTGCTGAACCCATTAGTCCCTCAGCAGGGTTTCGGCAGGTCATTAAGGTTCAATAAGATCCTGTGATATCCTGTTATACACTTTTCCTCTTCAGCTAAATGTGACGTTGTTACAGCCAGCAGATGATGCTTGCAGGAAGTTGTCTTTACCTCAAAGCACAGAGCCTCATATGCTTACTCTAAGACTGTGAGCGATAGTTTATACCACAGTAAGTATTCCTTTCAAAGGCTTTACAAGGCACTGGGGATTAAGAGACTGTACCACACTCATCTCATTTGTGTCAGGGCTGGAAAAAGGGAACACTCTAAATACACGCTGCACCAATAAGCCGTATGGGGTAGAGTAGAGACGAGGGCTCTCACATGTGAGGGAGAAACATTGCACCTGCCCCAGTTGCTCTCTCTACCAACATGGCCGTCTGTGCTGCGCCTGCTTCACGAATGCAGGGAACATTCCCTCGCTTCAAAGGTTCCCCTGCTTTTTTCATCTCTGTGCTCCAGCCCACGGCCAGAACCACGGATTAATATTTCAAAACATGTTTCTTACTTGCACCCCCCTCTCGCTCCCTCTGTACCTCCCCTCCCTCCTTTGCCCCCATGATCCCCCTCCCCAACATCATCTCTCACACACAGCCCATTCCCTGTTCACCACTTATTCTCCTCTGTACTCCCCCCTCCAACCCCCCAAACCTGCCTGCCTGCCTGCCTGCCTGCTTGCTCGCCGAAATGTGTGATATTTTTCCATATCTCATGTTTTGCTGCTCCAGTGCTCCCCTCAATCCAATCACCAGAGCGGTATGTTTTATGGATTAATAAGAAATGATCCTGGAAGGTCCAGCCAGGCAGTTGAGGAGCCAAAAGCAGAAGGATGAAGCAATGAAATGAAGGGGGAGAGGGGCAGGGTGCCGTCTGCAGTCGAATTTTAATGAGCACCAAGGGGAATATCCTATTTTTTTTTCTTGGGGTATCCTTCTGGTGCATCGCTCTAAATCACTGTCACACAAACAAGGTATTTCCCATCATGCCTCTGGTTTGGCTTGGTAACTGTGTCACCCTGTGGCACAGGCGCCTTACCGGCACACCTGCTCTGCTATCCTAATTGAACAGATGATCTGCCAATTTGTCATGTTTATCTTCAGAGGCGTTCTGGCGTCAATGCCCTGCTCTGCTCAGCCCCCTCAGAACACAGTGCAGATGTTAGCAGAGCTTTTTTTTAATGACAGATCTTGTAGTCATTACTGAATAATTCATCACCGCATTCATGTCTTTAGATAGCATCTTCAGCATCTTGCTCTGCTTTTTTGGCTCCCTCTCTTTTCTTCCATCTCCAGCTCCTCACAAGGGAAAACTTTATTATTCTCTCCACTGACAGCAAAGTATACGGATAAAAGATAATTGCCTGGCTTGACTCAGCCATTGATATGAAAATAGGAATGAAATTATTCACTGTGGTTTAAAGGTTAGTTGAAGGTTATTATTCAGGGAAAGCGTAAATGGGATGAGACTCTACATACAGACTTGTGGCAGGCCTGACAAGACATTTCTGAAAGGCTAATATGCTGCGTATGTTGCAAAGGCCATTCAGTGAATAAACTGAAAGGACCTCCTGAGATCTTAACATTGGAGAAGTCAATTATTTAGCAGCAAATTATGACTCACTCTGTGCATAAACATGATATGCGCCAAGTGAGATTGCAAGCTTGATTTTCAGCACTCTCCAGTATCTTTTATTCAGATTATTGTTTGTCCTTTCATTCAGCCTTTCATGCATGGTGGAATGTAATATGAACACTATAATGAAGAGGGAGAGGGCTTTCTCAACCAGTTTAATGTATTCGATCTGTTGCATGCTTATAGGCTTGTTATGGTTCAGATGGACTTTGAACACGGGCTTAATAAATCACCTCCGCCAGCAGTCGTCTGATGTTTCTGCTTAAGAGCCACTCTGATGTCTGTGGTTGGCCCGTCACTACTTACGCCAGTCTCTATTACCATGGCAACTGGGGGGACGTATGCAGGTAGCGTGCTGTAAGCTGGGAGAAGTCATGGTGTGCTGTTTGATAGCAGCCATACAGCAGCAGACGGCTCTGTCTGTTTGTCTGTCTGTATGTTTGTCTGTCAGCACAGCAGATGGTCCTCTGCGCATCTTCTCCTACACCAATATGTTGAGGCAGCAGAGTAAATATTCACTGAGATTCGTAATTTAAGTATTTCTTTACAATATAAGATTCACAGGATTATCTTGTTTTCCTTTGTTGCCATACATAGACACTAGATATTGTTGGATTTAAACTCATGGCAAACCCAATATGCTAGGAATCATAATTTCTCTCTCTTAACTGCTTGAAAGCTTTCTGATTCTTCTTTATTTTGTGTAAATCTCTACAGGAAAAATTATTTACACATATTTCTTGCTGTATATTTATTTTTGTATTTTTTTTAAAAAAGTGTTGTGAAACAATAAGTTCCCTAGTATATCACAATCAAATTTCGATTTAAACCTTCATATGGTTATTCTGAGTCTGCATTTGTGATACCTTCATGCGAATACATCAAAGAGAAGCGAGATGAGAGGCAGAAATGGTCACACTCCTGGGAGAATGCTGTAGTTCACACCTCTTCACCTGTTTCCTTGCTCTCACACTGACTAGATCCTTTTTCTGGTCGTCGAGGTTTGGTGTCTTCATCTAAAGACGCAGGTGTGATCATTCACCCGTTCCTTGTTAGTCAAAACCACCTCCTCTGCTCCCAAAATAGACAATTATTCAAATTTCCATCATCAGAAAGCCTGTCATTTTATCTTCGTTTTTTCACTGAGAGTCACAGTTTGTCAAAGCCATTCAGCCACACTAATCATTTTTAATAGAAATGCATGAGCGCACATTTAGAAAGCATTCTCTGTCTTTGAAAACAGGAGACCCAGAATTTCAGGAACATGGTGTCTCATTCTTCAGTTAGTTTTTATCTATCAGTAATTTGCCCCTCTATGATGCACCTTTTGGAAAAAAGAGCGTCATTTATTTTGATATTTTGGCATCAGGTGATATCCCTACATTTATATAGATATCCCGAACCACTTGAACAGCAGAAAACAGTAAGGATTGGTTATTGGATTGTGTGCTAAAAGATTCATAAGTGATGAGGTCTGACACAAGTGTTTTCACTGGGTCATACAGGAGCAGTCAGGCCTCTAATAACGGTAAGACCGCTTGCTGTCAATATCTGCCTGTTCTTTTGTTTCAGGCCTGTAGTAAAGATCAGTGACGCTGATGTGTCTCCTTCTTTCCTTCAGTCCTCTCCTGCGCTGTGCAAAGAAATTGGATCCTGTCCTTTAAAGCTAAGCACTTCAGGATGAAGTTTTTCTGAAGCCCAAACTGCTTGTGTGATTACAGACAGATCGATATTTTGTGGTGTCCCCAGCCAGCTCACCCGGCTGGCACAGGAAATGATGCGATCCATGCGGCTCTGACATTGACAAGCCCCAGAGAGGCGACAGCTTCACTTACTAGAAAAATACTCTCCATTAGCGCGGCTGGGTGGCTCTGCCCTGTCATTGTTATGCTAGCAAGGCTGTGACATTTATGTTATGTGGATGGCAAATGCCTTTCTAATCATCTGCTTGCAGCACAATTTGAATTTTCATCAACTTTGATGGACAGCTCCTGAAGAATTATCATCAAGAAAATGCAATCTTCCCTGACCCTAAATGCCACGGCTGCAGCCACTCCCTGACAGGGTCCCACAGTGCTGGTGACAAAAGCTGTAGTCGGTCGCACAGCATCTCCCTCCATGCTGCTGCCCTTTAGCTGTTGTGTTGCAGCTCAGAGGTTAAACCTCATAACGTTTCCCATAGTTGTGCAGAGGCCTGGTGATAGGCCGTGTCCTTTCTCAGACCTCACAACACTCGGCCTCACTGCCCTCCCTTCTGCCCAGGAAGTGGTGCTTATATCCATGTCAGAGAACAGCAGCACTTTAGGGCACGTGTTTTACTTTTTTCTCGTCTCTTAAACCCAAGCACTTGTATTGACCCACCTCCCATCTCTCTCCTCTCTCCCTCTCATCTCCCACTGTTTCCTTGTTTGAAACAATATAGCCTGCCTGTTGTTATTGATTCCAGGAGATTGGGCACCGGTAAGTGCTCCTTTGAGTCTGGTGTTATATTAAGCAATTGTTCCAACAGCAGATGACAGGGCTGGGAAGGTTTTGGCTGCCTCTAATAGGGCTGGTATTACCCGTGTGTTAATTGATTGGGCAGAGGAAGGAGGGAGGAATTGGCTGCACTAAGAATTCAAGGCTCAGCAGCTAATAAATAAACACTAACTCAGAATATTCACTTACATAATATGACAAAATAGTTGCGGTTCAAACAGTTAATGCAGTCCTTTCATTCTATCAATATGCCCCATCATTTGATAATCATGGGAGCACAAGACGACAACAGGCATGACTGTGAATAGTCATGTAAACAATACATATCTGAAAACTCACCAATCCTGTCCTCAGGGCAGATCCATTCATTTTGTTGGCATTAGTCACGCCTAACTTTATCACTTTGGCCCTGCAGAGAGAACAGGTATTTTCTACAGTGTCTGAGCTGCACAGTCAGTGGCCAGACATCGTCAGCAGTACGAGGGCAGTATTGCATGGAGGGCTGTTTTATGGAAGCCACCCGAAGTAAATGCTCCATTCATCCTGTCTGTCCGCACTGGCTTCCATTTCCCCCTCTGTCACACGCATGATTAAGACCAGCTTGAAGCATTTATCACAAGGCCAGAGCATGGAGGGGAGGGGAGGGAGGGTAGGTGGTGTGGTGGTGGAGTTCAGGCGAAAGGAAACAGAGCCCACCTTGCTTTTTGTTTTTCCAACATCTAAACATCTCGTACTTCTCTGACTTGTCAGTCAAACGTCAACAGTGAAATCCCCCCTCAGATTCAGCGTCAACTCTCGATGTGTGTGGACGTGATGACATTATTTTGACAGCCATTGTGCATGATGCATCTAATTCTATTAGCAGTGAGTGGCCATCAGTTGTTGTCAATGAATTCAGCATGTGTGTGCGCGTGCGTGTGTGTGTGTGTGTGTGTTTTTTATTTTGGTCAAGTGAATCCCATTAGATTCTGCTTCCAATAACAACATGTTCTGCTGTGGTTGCATTTCAGTAGAGAGGTAATTTGCTAATGGCACGGCCCTTATTAGAAAGCAATTATTATTAATTACCAGTGGGTGATAGAAGAGCTGATTTAGTCCTTAAAGCCCACTGTTTTTCTGCCACTGTGGCCAGTGTGTTTGCATATTTGTGTGTGTGTTCGTGTCCATGCTGTCTTTCTCAGAGAAGATTGCCAGCCCCACACCACCGCCCTCACCTCCCACTGGCCTGCTGCCAAGCAGCGACATTGTCATTATCAGTGTGCCAGAGGGCTGGGTAAATGTCATTATTGTAGCTTGTGGATTCCTCCAGGGAATCAGCAGCTACCCGATTAATTTCTCTAACAGCCCGGGAAATATTTGTTGCATCACCAGCCCGGTTCATGGCAAACATCTATCGCTGCTATGCAATTAACGACATAGATCATTTACATAGTCACAGAGCTAATTTTCATAATGTTCCCTTTATTATCAGAGGAAGAAATTAACCCAGGAATTTATTTACACACCCACTGCAAATGGTAACAGTGTGCTAATTGGCTGTTAGATGATTAATAAGCTTATAGCACATGCTAATGAATGGTGCACTCACTGTTTCAGAGGTGCTCCAGCACTGTGCTTGTGTTTTGGCAGCTTAATTAGACAGATAATTATGTACTTGTTGCTTTCGCTTTCAAGCAAATACCATCAAACATTAAAAAAGATTAAACTAGCTCCCATTGCTATGAGTTTAGTTCGGTTCTCTATTTTCTTTTTTTGTTATAAATGGACACGTAATGTCAAGGCTCTGATTTGTTAGCATCCAGTTATGTTAAGTAACACTATGTTGTCTAAAGTATAATAGGCCACCATTCAGAAAGCAGGTGCAGTTTAATGCATTTATCAATAGTAAATAATGAAGAAATTAGTGAATATAACCAATAAATGAAACAGGTGTTCTTCTCGTTGCATAATTTCGTATGTAAAAAAGCTTAATCACTAAAAACGCTTAAATTTCAGCCTAAAATGCCGCCGCCATTCGCAGATAGCACTTCAAGGACTAGCAAGAGACATCTACTGCTCTAATCCCTAAAAGTTTTAAATTGTTTCACTGGTAGAGGGAATCATGAAGCGAAGACCAAACACTATCTGATGAGTTTGTCTCAGGAGACGCTTTCATTGACTGTACAATACTGTTGTGTAACCATATTTAACATCTTCTTGGCTTGCCATCCTAACTATGGTTGCAGGGAAATGATGGCCAGAAAGCATTTTTTTCTGTTTGATGTTCTGTTTTCTCAAAATATAAAGCAGCACTTTGTAGATAATTACTGCAGTTTGCAACTTTCCTTATATAAGACCCAATTTGGAGCAGCTCGGTCTTTACAGAGAATTCACTTGATGGTTTTGTTTTCCATCTGCCCTGTATAGAATAAAAGTCAGTGGTTGTCTTTGGTGGTGAATCCTCTGGGAAAGCTGGCTATGAATATTTGATGTAAATCCTCCTTTTTATCACTGACACGGCTCAGAGCAGGAATCCTCATTGATCTGGTGTTATAATCACAGATTAAAAGAACTTTCCCCAAACAATTCCCTGATTAAAGCTCTGTTTATACGCTCCGTTCATGACCAAGTGAGATTCACAGACAGGCATTGAAGAAAGCCCCCGTAGGATGAGCAGAGCTGCGAGCACACAGTCTTTAATGTGGCTCCCACTGGCTATTGTGAACACCAAGTCTCTGGATCTGTTTCAACTCATTAGCTCCGAAACTTGGCTTGAGTCTAACATGTCATGCTTATAATTCAAACCTACAGAGAGACGAGGAGATACAACAGAAATAAAAACTGAAAGAAACATTTCCAGTATTCAACAGATTTGTTTCCTGTGGATTTTATTGATGTCATTTTCACACAGGATGCAAACTGTTCAACAGATGATACTGGGTCTGGAAATGAGCTTCTCTTTGTACATACAGTGTAGTTCACACTTTAATCTTACACAAGTTTACAGCTGCACAGACTAGGTTAATTTGTGATATATTTTCCTGCATCAAATTTCATCTTCAATTATAGCGTGCATGTTTTCTGCTTTCTCTGATTTATTACCATTTGACCTGGATTCAAGGGTTTGCTGGAATCCTGAATGCTGATTAAAAAAACTTAAAGACGGGCTCCTCCACTCTGTAGAGACAGATAAATACCTAAACTGCAAGCCAATGGTATTTCAATGGGCTCTTGGCGTCCTGTCAAACCTCCATTTGTGAGTTTAAATGATTGGTGAATTTCATCTTAATTACAACAAAGACGAGCCAAGCCCAGAGTTCATTCTCATCTTGTTCGGTTTGCCAATTATGGATGTGGCTGGCAACGCACTGGCTTCCACCTCTCATTTCTCAAACCCATATTGTCCCTGGAGCAGAGAAGATTGGTATGTGCCCGGCGTCCCACTGCTGTGCTCAAAATGAAGCAGATGAGATTACTCTGTGTGCATGAAGACGGTTTCACCTAATATCAACTACAAGCCTGCCCCATGCATACTAATCATATGGATATGTTCCTTCATAAGAACTAGCTCTCACCTTCATTAGTGTCTAAAATTAAACGTAGTTTTTTCACATGATTGATATTCCAGAGAAGTTTTCCAAGTGAGAGACTTCTGAGACTGATAACTGTGACAGAGCCACCTTCTCTCTCACAGGTCTGACGGTGCTGAAGAATAAGCTCGCCATAGAGCACGTTAAAACATGAGACATACGACAAAGAGGGATATTTTTGCTTGCATTTAGTCCCTTTTAACAGTTGCTGTTAGAGGGACTGTTAATTCATGTTTTCCCATATCAGATTAAATTTGCTTTCTTCATGCATGTGCTAAAGATAATCTGTTCCAGTGCTCAGAGTTATGATTATCCTGGTGCCAAGGACAGGAAGATAGAGAGGCTATAGCAGCCCCAAGTAATTAAATTAGCCCTGAATGGCTAATTGGATCAATTTAGAAGGCAGACACTGTCAAGGATAAGAGTAATCATCTATGCAGTAGCAATCTTTTATTGCTCAGACACGTCTTGTAAAAAGACAAGGTGTGATCCCGAAGGTTAATGTAATTACTGTCCAATTCTCTCACTCACCGTGCACAATAATGCTAATTAATCTAAGATTTCTGGACTATAATGAAGCGCGACAGGCCAGGTAATGCTGATTATAGTATTTAGGACATGACTGAATATTCTGTGTTATTTCCTCATCCCAGGGTCAGTGATGTTGCTGCAATTAGCCCATTTATTTCGTACACTTTTACAAGACTACTGCCCTCAAAACATTCGATCTGCTGCAACGTGAGTGTATTTTGTTCTCATCCGTATGGCGTTTTATATTACGATAGTCGTGCATTTTACACCAATAAAGCAGTGATTTACATTTCATCCAAGGCGAGCTCTCCGGGCCCAGCGAGGTGTAAAGCAATGTAATGAGAGAGAGACTTGGCTTATGAACAGAGCATTCATATTCATTAGCAGCAGGCATTAACATATGATGCCCGTGACAGATCTCTGATGCATGTTTTATGAATGTAGTTAATGGCTCGCTGACAGCACGGCAGGCCATAAAGGACCAGAGCAATCCACCAAATGAAAGCCACAGAGTAGTGGGCCGATTATTGATTCTCCCCTGTGTCCTATTGATCTCTGACGTTTTCATCTGGCACAGAGCTGCTAATCTGCTGTGTATCAGAGAGACACCCACAGTGCAGCCCATTGACTCTGCTATCAATAGCCACAAAGCTGGATATCATTAAATCCTCATCACTTTGTTTCCCCCGGCCAGCCGCCACAGACGACTGAGCACTCTGCGTGACCTCTGAATAACCACTGTCCACTGGCTTGTTTATGGCCCCGGCTCCTGGTGTGTGACATTTACTGCCTCTTTTTTAATAGGCCAGTGTAACAGCTCTGCTGTATATAGAACCGATATTGACCACCGCCTCCAAGTGTGTGATGGGACATGGTTTTATGCCATCAAGTGAGCACGTATAGCAGTTCTCCCACCATCAACGGAAACACTTTGTCAGCAAACGGCTGTGTCTTTCTGTTTGCCATTGGGGTAAATGTCACAATCAAATTATAAGATTATTGAAAACCAGTCTGCACATTAAATTCAAAGGGGCACTCCACTGATTTTACACACCAGGATCAGGCTCATGCTGCAGGGACAGTTAAATGATGTCTTGTGTGGATTTGGAGGGAGCACGACTACAGTGTGCAAAAACAACCCTGATGGTGTCAAAGTGATGTCATCAGGATTATCTCTGCTCAAGCTTGGAGACAAATTTATAACAGAAAGCTTGGTGTGAGGTGTGGAAAGACATGGTTGATAGGAATCTGGGAAAGGTAGGCCCTTGTGTTTTTGGATCTTGACCTATACCAGGCAAAAAGTAAACATGTCTCAGCCTCTGTTGCTCCAATTTCACAAGCCCTCTTACTCAGTGACAGTGACATACTAAATTGCTTGAGTAGCCCTTAAACATGATGACTAACCTTTTATGATATAAAGAGGAAGATTATGGCTCTTTTTGCTTACTCGAGTATGCTAAGCATGGATACGTCAGAGGTCAGAGTATGATGATGTGCTCATCATTGTTTCCAAATTGCAGTCAGCACGGTGACAGTGGTTTTTAAAAGGAGAGAGGAGAGTCTCATCATCAGGGCAACACCAATGAGAAACATATTTCAGTGCTGACAGTGCGGGAGGCGCGACCCTCCCTCCGAGAGTGGGGCACTGGGGGACAAGGACAGGTGACGTGGGGATCGATGGTGCTTAAGGTGTGGGGGTGACAAGGACAGGTGCAGGGGAGTGCCGTACCATGGTCCATTAGAGACAGAGGCTCCCCACTGAGAGCAGACAGCATGATAAACAGCTTCAGCTCTGATAATAGTCCGGCTGATCAATAGCCTGTCCGCCCACTGTCCCTAAGGGATGAGCAGGCAGGAGCAGCAGCCACGACAGCTGACCCCCAGGTCGTGTGTGTGTGTGTGTGTGTGTGTGTGTGTGTGTGGAGGGAGGTTTGGTAGAAAACTATCAGATGGAGCATCACATTGCCCTCTTGACCTTTCTGCCTAACCTTATCTTCATAGTGTAATAGCATCAACCAAGCATATCCAATTAGTATCTGCATGTCCTTCACTTAAGCTCTAATGGTTTATTCATAGTAGTACATAAGAGACATTTTCACTTCCTCCCCTTTCATTCTCCCTGAGAGTATTTTCTTCCAGCTGCCTCCATCCTGCACACCTTTTCCCTTCCAGTATTCATCCCAGTGAGCCCAGGGTGTACGGGTGGGTGACTGCTACTCATATCTATTAGAACTAGAGCTGAAACGATACATCAATCAGCCGATTAGTTAACTTACTATCTTCTGTCTTCTCTATCTTCTTGACAATATTAAGGTTAATAGTGAATAATGTTGCCGTTTCATCATGACTGCTTTCACGAATTTCTACAGTGATGGAAAGTACATACTTATGCACTGTACTTGAGCCCAGTTTTTAGGTACTTGTACTTTTTGGACTCATTTTGTATTACTTTAAAGTACTGTACATTGTACTTTTTACTCCACACTATCTATTCAACAGTAATATGTTATTTTGCACATTTCACATAAAAAAATCACACAATTAGCAATACAACAACCCAACAATGTGGAAAGTAATTAAAATGAGCCCCACCTCAGCCTTATTTTGCTCGTAATACTTCTGTCAAAATTGTGAATGTAGGACTTAGGGGGTATTGCTGCTTTGTCAAGTAAAACACCTGAATACTTCTCCCACCACTGATTTTCTTAATACTTTAACAAACAATTTTCACTCATACTGTCGACTAAAGTGTTTTTTGTTGTAAACTGAATGGTGGTAGTTGTTTGTTTGATTACAGATAATCTTTGAGGGTCCTTGCTGTGAGTGATTAGTCCTTCAGTGCAACAACGAGGGATTACAGAAAGAAATCAGAGACTGGGGCAGTGGATACGTTGGGTGTGCGACACCTTTCATCTAATATGGTTAAAATACAACCACTCTAATCATTGGAGCACTGATCTGAGCCAAGATGTTCAAGACATTGAATTTCAGAAATCAAAAAAAGCAATGTGGTTAGTGGCCTTGTAATGAATGTGAAAACACAATTACGCAGACACACAGTGATCTATCAATTCTCATATTCATTATTCATTTGATTGGAGTATAAAAAAAACAGTTTTGCTAGTTTGTCAGGACTAGTGAATTAATTCATTGCCACAATGAAAAGGAGCAATGTTTTATCATACAAGTGTACAAACTGCCCATTTTTTTGGATAAAAGTGAGCATTTGAAGATAGAAAAGGAAGCAATAGTGTTTCAGTAAGTGAATGCAGTAGGCAGATGTGGAAAAACAACATGAACTGAGGCACATGCGCGCACACACACACACACACACACACACAAACTGTAGTGTTGTCACTCACTGAGTCAAGACCACATGTCTGCTCTGAAGTCCTTTCTTCTCAACGTGCCTGCGTTATCTCACAGCTACAGTTGTGGCTTCAATGGCGGTGAGACATCCTGACTTGGAAAGTGAGACTCCATATCTTGAGCAACCCCACAAGCCATAAACCACAGGCAGCAGCTTCTGCAGCCCAGCTTGCTGTGACTTCAAACACTAACAAGCTGGAATAACATTTTGCTTGGGGTGGCTTCCCTTGACGGCTCCCAGCTGCTGGCAAGCTGATGGGAGGAAGACAAGATTTATTACAGGCCTTGTCGCATTTGGATAAAACCTAACCACATCGTATAGAAACTGTGGGATCACAGAATGTGTCATTACTGCTTCTTTCTCTGTAGATCAGCACAAGATCCGGGCTGGAATCAATCCGTTGGAAAATCAATTTCCATGTCTGAACTCGCGTCCTGCTGTCAGTGGTTCTTGAAAGCTGTGTGTGGAATTAAATTGACATTTGAGGTTGATAGTGAATTGCTTTAAAACCTGCTTCAATTTAAATGGTACCATAAAGCCAGAATAAAATGCTTTAGCATCAGCATAAAAGAATTGAAAAAGAAAATGCAGTAGAGTTGAATCTTCTCACTGTGAGATAAGATTCCATCCTATGTAGTTTCCGCTCTCATGGTTTGTTAAGATCTGTTCTTCACTGTGTTGCATGTCACGCTATTTCATAACAGGAAATGTGAGGTGATGATGAACCAACGAGCTGACCTAAAAGCACCTCGTCTGAAGGATTACAGAAGTACAGATGGGATGACAAAGTGCAGATTCGTGGGAGTCTGGATTTGAAAAATGTATACATTTTTAGTGGTGAATTATCCCTGCTGAATCACCGACTTAGGAATGTATGTTAAATGCACGAAAATGACATTTACCTTAACTCGGCAAGTTTGAACAGATAGTTCTGTCACAGTTCACAGTGTTACTTCATACCTGTAAGACAAGGAAGTGAAAACACAAGTGAGCAGCACAGTTGCAACACAGAAAAACAAGAAGTGGGTGGAAAGTATATAAGGAGATTTTCAGTTACTTAGCTGTCATCATTGCTATTGAAAGGTCAAATGTGTGTGTGTGTGTGTGTGTGTGTGTGTGTGTGTGTGTGTGTGCGTGTGCGCGTGTGTTTGTAGTGTGTCTGCATATGGTAAGACATCAGCTTTGAGTGGCTCAGGGCTGTGAGATGATATGACACTCTGACTCCATGCCTCCATATTGTTTTATACATGTAATCTGTTTTACCTTCTCTCACACTGACTTGAATGTATAATTCAATGCAGCAGTGGATCAAATTACATTAGAGGCTTTAGCTGCACATGTCTAGTTTAAACAGCACACTGGCTTGTTTCAATTTGAATGCAATTATAATTGGGTGTTTTGTTTAAAACATAACAACAGGGGTTGATGGTTGCAGGATACGTGCTGTTTATCCTCCTGAGAAATGGAGATGAGAAGACGCTGAGACCACCCACCTCGGCTTGGAAATGAAGCTGGCAGACTGCGGCCGCAAAGCAACGAGCCCTCTCTAACCAGATAAATCTCTGCTTTCATGAACCACATGAGAGGGGTGTACATCTGCAGAACATTTCAGACGACATTTGGGCTTAGTGCAACTTACAATTTAAACATCAGAGAGCTGTGAAGAGGTGGAAATTAGGGATTTGGGTCTGTATGATGGAAAGTTGTGTGGTTGCAAACACAGGATGAGTGAAGGACGGTTATTCATCTGAGTTGGGTGGATTTAACAGGACACCTGCCTGCCTCAGCATCCTGTCTTTCATCTGTACGTGTCAATGTGTAACACTTAACAGCTCTGGTAGACTACAGCCAAATTGCAATGTATGATTTTAGACAGAGCTTGTCTTTGTCAACAATAACACACACCTAAACAGAGCGTGTTGGTGGCGAATCGCCATCCGTATGTCTTGGACAGGCTAAATGAAGTTAAGAAATGGGAGTTGATGTTGGTGCTTTTCTTTTTCTTTCCACATTAGTTTGATTTATAACTGCAAGTCAGGCTGCGTTGCACTAAAAATAACAAAGGAGCAGAAGCAGCACTCGCGGTTCTCTGTGATTGTATTGATTTTGATAGCTGGCCCTGGTGTTTGTGTGGCTTGGGGCGTATTTTATCGAGAGCAGTAAAATAACAAAGGAGATGGGCTGGAAGTTCTCTATGTATACCAATCAGAATTTATAAATTGCTCCATTACCTTTATTTCCCTTGGTTACTCTGGGAACATTAGCAATTATTCTCTCATGGGCTTGGCTCATAAAACTAATAATCTGGTGATTTAGTGCCTCGTGGCACGGTGCACCCAGTCTAGCCCACTCTAATCCATTCATCTTGCCACCTATTAGTTTTATTTTGGAGGGACAAATTGCTTTCCAAGAGAAAATGGGTCAATAGGTGTCCTCTATTAGAAATTGCTAACAATGTAACTGTTTTTTTTCTGTGCATATGTGTTTGGTAGAGTGGCGCAGGCTGATTATCATTCTATTTGCATACCGGGAGGTTGCCTCAATTATCTTTCTTGGGCTGCATGACAAATTGCAAATAGCCATGGATATATATGCAATACTTAATTTATTTTGTATTCTCCTCTGTGCAAGTGTGTGTGTATTGCACTGTGTAAGTGTGTGTGCAAGCTAGTATGTGTAGGTGAACATCTACGTGTGCTGCAAAATGAAGTCAACATTGTTCTATTTCTTTTTTTTTTTTCTTTTGCTGTGTGATCATGGAGATGGATGTCAGGACCTGTGAGCTGAGAGGACCTCTGCTGCATGGTGGCTCCATCCCACTGTACCATTAGCAGCTCCCTAGGGAGAGAAAGACCTGGAATCTGGAGAGACAGACCCAGATTAGCTCATAAATCACTGCCCTGGGGACTGAGGCAAACCAGTGACATCATCACTCTGAGACCTTCTGTCCCGTGATCTGGCTGACGGTGCAGTCCAGCAACAGTCGCTTTCAGCTGATATGAGTTGGCAGCAGACTGTGGTACAACACATTGCTCCTAAAACTGCCAGGGTTATTTAACATCTATATCACCTCAGTAAGTTTGTCATTCCTGTGACTTAATCTGTTTATTTTGTCTATGAAACAGCAAAGTTAAAGTTTGTTTTTATATTCCAGTGTAGAAATGATCCAGGCATGCATTTAAGCATGCAGAAAAACATTAGATACTAGATATGCTTGTTTGTGATTGATGGTAACACACAAGCACACATTCTCATGCCGTCACAGTACAAATCCTGCAGTGTTTCTTCTGCTACACGGTGGCTGCCACTGGCTGTGAAGTAGCTCTTTGTGAGGCCCAGTTTGTAGTCGGGTCTGTAATAAGGCCTGTGGATCCCTCCCTCCCTCCCACATGCACACACTCAGAGGTCTGTGGTCACACAGCTGGCCCTGTCTGGCCAACCACTCCAACCTCACCACTTCCCCTCTCTGGGTGGGATGTCAGGCTCAGGGAGCAGGGAAAGAAGAAAGAAAGGGGATGGCCTTCCACTGGTCGCTCCCCAGATGTGGCCTGTCTGCCTGTCTGGCTGGAATGTGCTGTACATACAGTAGACGAATAGAGAGACATTTAGACAAACAGGGAGGGTCTGTTTATGTATCCTAAAATGAACCTTTCACAGTCACATGGCACCTTTGTGGCCCCTGGACCGCAGAGGGCCTGTCCCAAGTCAGCTGGTTGGTTCTTCTCCTGTCAGGTCATACACCATCACACAGCTATAATACAGACATTTATCCAGAGTGAGGCATGCTGTCCACTAGTATCACTATCAGTGCACACAGTGTGCAGCTGACAGTGAAAACAAATGCTATAGGGTGAATGTTTTGGACTAAATGGAAGTTGACAGTTTTAATTCCGGTTCCTTTGGGGACACACTTTAACTGGCTGAGAGGAGCCGTCTCCCACAGTACACTCCGGTCCTGCTTTGTTATTCCATGAAGGGTGGAGGGGATGCATTTGTCGCATGAGGGGAGTCATCACGGTCCCCCGGCGGCTGGCCTCTGTCCCCAACAGGCTCTGCTGATGTAATCTGCCAGACTAAAACTTACATTTACACAGGATCCACAGATGAGATAAGAGGCCCCAAGGCTGGCTTATCTGCTACTATCAGAGGAAAGGAGCCGAGCCAACTTTCCCTCTCCTTCTCCCCCTGTGTCCTACAGCCCTGTTGCTCTGTCAGACTGCAGCAGATTTGTGTAATGACATCAGAGGGAGACTGAGGCCTGGCGACAGTGGCCCAAAGGCGCCCAAATCGTAAACCTAATTGGTGGCTGTCGCAAGTTAACTACATAGCAAATTTCCACATTCTCCCTGCGCTGCTTTAGTATTTGAATGGCTGTGAGCTGGGAATAGCTATTTTAAACAGCTTGTATCACATGTAAGCAAATTCTGAATATGGAGGGGGGTTGTTGTGTTGGAGTATTTATACAGATTGTTTAAGTATTTCTGAATTTCTACAGCCTTTGCTCAGGTTGTTGCATGGTTAACTTTGCTTCACAGTGAGGTTTGGGAAACATGAGGAAAGGTAAGTAGGACATAATACGGGAAATGATGTGCACATTTATGAAGGATCTTTGGCTTCTTTGCCTGAGGAGCCATTATAATGATGTGTAGGCTGCATTGGTTACACAGCCATAGTCATTGCACGCAACCACAGTACCTCTGCCGGAGGCACCCACTACGCCACCACATTCAAAAATACTGCGTTTGGCCTAGCCAATCGGCTGGCTCTACAGCCCAGGGTTAAGCGGCTTCCCGACCTCAAAGCAAGGGGTCAGTGTGGAGGAAAAACATCACACAAGAGCCACAATTGCAGCCCTCAAACATGAAAAGTCTCTTTTTATTTTTGACAGGCTTCCCACTTTTAATGGCCGGGTCTACGTGCTGCATAAACAAACAGTGAGGCTTGGTCTGCGCAGGCAGCCAACAGCGGTGGCTTTGGTGGTGAGCTGGATTACAGGCTACGATGGAGCTGTGGTTAAGATGGCACACACTGAGCTCCACTCAGACTCTGACAGTCAATCGAGCTCTCTCCCACTTTCTAACAGCTCAGTGGTGACTGCAACATTTCCAGATGTCAGAGCTGTGGCTTCTACAGGAGTCAATCCACACTGTAGGCTCAGTTAGGTGTAAAATATTTCCTGCATCTGCTGTTTATTATAAATTCTGTTGACTTTATGTGGGCACTTGATAGACTTTTGTATATATGTTTGAATCCTACACCTCATATCAGTTTTTTTTCCTGTAGGAGTAGATATATTGTTAATCTTTTGCTTTAAAATAAAGCCTCTATTTTTGAGAAAGTCAGCTTTTAAGAGGATTTTTTTTTATCATTGTATGAAAGTTAAATGCAAAGTCAGGAGTTCCCTGGATATAACTAAGTTATATCAAATCCCCCTGGTTACATATAGCTCCTGTGTGTGGGATTTAATGTTTGCGTGTGTGTGGGTGTGGGTGTGTGGCGCTGCTGCTGCTGTGATAGATCTCCCTGTGTTTTCGCCTCCCATTTCTGCTGCAGCGCCTCCTCTCTCCAACACTGCTAATGACAGTAAGTTTAATTAGTGCCAGCAGGTCCCCCCACTAACTGTAACTTCATTAACCGCTGTCAACAGGCCAAGCAAAGCTACACATAAACACAGCTCATTATGACTCTGCCCTATCTTTTGTCTCCTCCCTGCTCCAGAATCCCACACTATTTATCTCTATCTATCCACTTCTGTATATGCATATATAAATCTCCCACCATAATGAGGGTCCTCCAGTTGGGATGGATGAGAAACTGTAAGGTCATTTTTCACTCCCTGCACAGACTGTGAAGCAGCAAAACCATGCAAAACCCAGGCTTTTGTTTTGGTTTCCCCATTAAAAGGCAAAAACAGCTGTGGTGTTGTGTGTGTTTCGTGTGGAAAATCCAGCATTTGGCAGTTATTATCCCAACAGTAAATGTGATGGTTTGCATCAAATAAGCCTTAATCATGAGACAGTAAACTGGAGTCAATCAGACGATTGAACACCGGGTGGAATCCATGTGAAATCAATCTCATATTGATTTATTTTCTGACCCATAAATCTAAAGCATATCACAATTAACTTTGCAGATCACATCAAAATGCACTGATTGACCCCTGCACAATCTTTAGAAACAGGATCAATTTTCCCTAATAAGGGTTGGTGATGTGCAGGTTTGTGCATCCCTAACAGTTGTTCTGGCAGGGTGTCAGTAACACTGTGCCAGTAAATCCAATCTTAGCCCACAGAGGAGTGATTTATGAGACTGCAGAGGGTAAGCTTTCATGACTTCACTTTCTTTTCTGGAGAGCTGTGCAAATGACATGTAAATGTGATCATTTGGCTGGTCAATTATCCTCCATCCTTACTCTATTTGGCTGGCATTGTGCAGTGTTTCAGCACTGTTTGGCTGCTGATAGAGAGATAACCCCAAGCCTTGTTAGATTCCTGACAGGCGCGGCTTGTCAGTCTGTGGTTCTGAAACCTTCCTAATCAAAAAATCTCTTGGAGCAAGCCAGTGGATTCTGCAGGGGTGAGCGTCATAAAAGCCTTTCATGTTCTCTGGCTAAAGGGAGAGAAAGGGAAGAGGAGAAAGCTTTAGCAGGTACACTGTGCTCTTTGTTTACCCTTTCTCTTACCAATCTGGTGCACAGATGGCCAACAATTATTTCTCCGTGTGCGCATTGCTGCTGGCGAGCCACAAGCTTTTCAGAGATTGGTGTAATCCTTTATTATTTATGATTGTCTGGGATTTTTGGATCAAGATTGAACACAATCTGTTGAATAACTGAGACGAGCGGGAGGTAGCAGAGTGGAATGAAATGCAAACAAAGAGAGTGGAAATGGAGAAGTCAGGGCATCCATAATGAAGATGTGATGCTCACTGTTAGTAGAACTGCTCCTGAATCCAGTACACTTTAATCCCATTAACACTGACTAAATATACCATTTGTTTTAAGCTTGCCAGTGGTGGTGTTTATGCTAATAGCCTGGTCGCTTCGGGCGATTTCAGAAGACTTTTGGAGGGCACCGGCTAATAATTAGATTTAATAAGGAAGTCAATTTCTATCCTCATTTGAAATAAAAATAAGAGGCTTAGCCTCTCATAGGACAGGCATTAATTTGTTGATTTGGTCTCGCTTCCTCTCTCAGGGCTTCTGTCTCCATAATTCTTTAACCCTTTTGTGTCCTTGTTTAGGGAACAAACCTATATTGATATGAATATTCTGGAGACCATACACACCTATAAGACCAATCTCTCAGACGATATCTGAATAAACTATTGATTTACTGATATTAATGGTGAATAGTGGTGAAACGTAACTCGGCACACTGATGCTCAAATGCATAAATAACATTTTACTGTAGGAGCTGCTCAAGGAGTTGGTTTGAACTATTTTAGAAACTGTTAGTAGTTTAGTCCAGTGTACCCCAACCTAGGACTCAAGGCCTTTCAAAGGTCACAAGATGAGATTTTAGGGCCCATGAGCAGCGTAACGGGAGAGGGTTGAAGAACAAAGTTATGCTGTACAAATTCTTGTTGATTGTTTGTGTCTGCACGGAGTAGTTTTTGTGAAATATTAGATAAACAGTATATATATGAGACCATAACAGAACTTTAGAAGAGAAATGGCTCTTTGAGTTGTTAGCTGTTAAGCAAGATTCATAGACATACTATGTTTTTTAAGGAGTCATAACTTGTCCAAATGTTATTGTTTTTTTTTTTATCTTATTCTAACTCTTAATCTGAAGAGCAGCAAGAGGTGTCAGATAAATGTGGTGGAGTAAAAAAATTTTATATTTCCCTCTGAACTGTGATGGCATTGAAGTATAAAGTAACATGAAAAGGATTTACAAATACTCAAGTAGGTAACTCAAAATTGCACTTACAGTAATTGAGTAGATGTACTTCAGTTACTTCGAGCACTTGAATTCGTCCCCCAGTGCTGATGGCAAGGTGCTGTGCTGTGGTGGAGATGTGGAGCAGAGGTATGCTCCAGTATTTAGGTGCTACTGCTCATCATCCTGGTCGACTGCTGGGCTCTGCTCTGCCCGGCTCATGAGCAGGAGTTCCAGCTGGAGGAGCTCTCTGATCTGCTGTCAGACGGCAGGCTCACTCTCCCCTGCCCTGATAACTTCCTCAGCTCTCTATTATTCTTCTCTTCCCAGTCGAGCTTTTTTCTTCTCCCCATCCCCTCTCTCTGTCTCTCTTTTTCAACTTAATAATGGAATCAAGTACCCCTCCAGAGCAAGCAGCAATGCTGGCTGCTGGTGGAGGAATCATTTTCAGAGAGCATGTGTCAGTCAGCAGGTATAGGAGCACTTGTGGAGTCAATTTGGCATGGAGGAGTGGAGCTATATTACTGTGTGCCAGGGAATATGAAATGCTCCTCAGCGAGGTAGAAGTGGTGAAATGCGGTATATGAGGACAGAAGCTTGCGGTCTCTTAAGGAGATTTCTGAGATACTACACAGCTCACATCATCATTATGGAGCTAGTTAAAGGGCTTTGCTTACATTCATTACACTCTGCTATAAATTCATCTCAGCGCTGGTTTCTACAAGGTTGCTTCATCACATTTCTCACCATTGAGGTTTTGCCCCGTCATACACTGTTACATCTCTGTTTGATGTGAGTAAATATAATGTTCGCCCTCATGAGACACTTAGCTTAACAATTCACAGACCTCAGTAGCAATTGCACTTTTCTTGCATGGGCTGTTACCTTGACAACATATTTTCTTTCGAGACAGTCATGTGAAGTCATTCCCATGCCATGTGAATGTAATCATGAACCATAACTGAATTTAGGCCTAAAGAATCTTTTTAATCACATTAGTCTTAACGGCAAACTGGATTAGAGTAACAAAATCTGTGTTGAGCAGCTCAAGGTCTTCTCAATCAGCTGGTACCGCTTGATCCTCTGATCAGTTTAATGTTGGATCTTTTCATAGTGTTTGCGTCCTGAACTATGGAGCACATCCAGAAGGAGACTGTCGGCGAGGAATAATTCAATACTCAGCCTCTACTGGCTGTAATCTGCACTTTGTTGTCAAAATAGAAATGATGCAGCCATGCATTTCCTCAGCGGAGGGTCTGTTGAACAAGCTCTCACTACGGCGACTCTGATTGTTGATTATGCAGTGTGAAGGGTGTGAGTGAAATTTTTTTTTTAAAAGTTTACGCCACCATCCGCTCTCTTAAAGTAGGCTGCTGATTTTCAAGTGGATAAGAACATTAGCAGCCCTGCAGTTCTACTGTGTGCAGTGGACACAGGACAATAATAACAAGACAACAACTTTAGCGTACAAGAATGAGGCAGAACGAGGAAGAGGTGTTCATGTATAGACTGTGTGCGTCCTGCTGGTTCAACACTGAGACGTGTTACAGATTGAAGCAGAGCTTTCTGTGTTTAAGCTGCACTGTGTATCAGCACATTTTTACTTACTATATTCGTATGGGAATGAACAGTGTCCTGAATTAAAACACTGTGATTTATATGACTAAACTTTAACTGAAAGATGGAGACATCATGGTTGCCAGTAACATGGATAGATTAACAAATACAGACAATGATGGTGATAATGATGAAGACAGATTTGCTGTTACCCTGAGCCTCTTTAATTGTCTAATAGCAATGTGCTATTGATGAAATCAGCTAGTTTTCTGACCATTGACTATTCATAAACCAAATTACATTTTCTCTTAATAAATTTGAATGTGGACATGTTTCACTCCAAAACTCAAAGCTCACATTGTACTAATGATAAAAAGCTAAGCAGATAAACGAATACAGATTTTAGTAATGATTAGACTCAATGTATCTAATTTTAGTGTGTTGTAATCTAACTGGCAACCGAGGACAACTGTAGCAGTGACTTGTAACAGGAACAATGAATATATTGTGGAACGGAAAACCCCTCAAACCATCAACTATTTTGGGACATTTTGGGACCATTTTCTGTTATGGCAAGAAATTGGTGTAAAACTGATCCACCAGGAAAAGATCACTGACGTGATACATTTATTTGAGGATAAAAGCTTTAGAGGGCTAAAGGAAATATTTCTGACAGCAGCTGGGAAAAGTGAATCATTTGCACGGCATAAGATGCCAAACAAGTAACTTAACTGTTGTTGTTTCCAGAATTGAAATCATAATAAAAACTAGAATATTAAAAAAGATCCCTGTTAACCTGTGTTTTTATCAGTGTGGGACAGTAGATAATATTAATCTCAGAGAAGCAATTGGCTCTATGTCCTCCTCAGCCAAGGGCTAAGTACAGCTCCAGATTCCTGCCAAAGACCTCATCTTTTTTGTTTTGAGACACTCTTCATGTCTGCATTCTTCTCCTTTGATAAGGACCTCCATCCTGTTTTCATTGATTACTGTCTGATGAGTCATCCTGATTATACTGTGCAGGCAATTCATCTTTCCACCACACACTGTAGGCCCTTTGTTGAATGGAACGTGTGTGTGTGTGTGTGTGTGTGTGGTTGTGCCTCCTGTCTGTGAATGACGTGGCTGCGGCACACAGCATGTGTGCGTTTGTTTGTCACCGTGCAGTATGTCTGCATGCATGTCCATATAAACAGCATGCCAGTACCCTGAAGTGTAAGTCACGGCGATACAAACCCAGCCTTTGCTGTAACAGGGCCCTCATTTTCTGCTTCATGAACAGGAAAGTAAGCCTGCATGAGAGAGAAAAATGGCCGAGTCATTTATTAGCTGCAAGTCACATTAATGAGCCGATAGTGTGTAATCTCCAAATACATCCAATATAGGTTCATGATAAATGGTTCCAGCACATCGTTGATCTTTGCCTTGTTCTACGGCTGCAAAAGCCTGATTTCAAACACTGCTTCAGTGCAGTAATACCACAGAAATACATGCAGTAGGTGACAGTTATTGCTACCTTCGGACAATACGCCCCATAATAATTGTTCTGTGGAAGAGGCAAAATAATTGCTCAGCAGCCATATCTGAGCTATGTGGAAAATGAGTTGCTGCTCAGTTCAAAGTGGCAGGAGTGGGGGACAATCCCTGGTCTGTCAAGAATTAGAGCCACCTCTGCAAATAGGCCAGTGTGTAATGCCTGAGGGTGGGAGTTTCACTGAGGCAGGGGTTTCCGTGTAAATAAACAGTGTGGGGGTCTCAGTGGGTGGAGGGCCCCCTCTCCCTGGGGTTTGGCCCGGCCTTTTGTTGCCTTTAATCCAAGCACTCTCTATTGAAAAGCATGAGGGGGTGCCTGGCTGAGATTAGCCCGCCAGCTCTTGTGTGTGCTTGAGTTTCTCACAGACTGCCTCCATACTTTTGGAAATAACACAGTTATCCCACATCCTCAAGGTGGCTGACGAGAATGACAAGTAAGAGGACCGCTGGGCAATCTCAGACCTTAACATGACAAAATGACCTTAGCGTTCCCAAAAAGCTTCTGCTGCAGTCACAGTGAAACACGGCTGGTTGTTTTGCTGTTTAATCCCTTTGCACAGGCCTTATACAGACCAGACGTATGTCATTAAATTACATTTTATAGGCTCAACCATAATTAAGTTCAGTTTTGTAAGATTATACATGCGAAGCCGCCGCATACCTCTTCTCTTGCTAATTTATCGGCTTTGAATGTGTGTTATACATTAGAAGATTGGAGATAATATAATTAGTCTTTTTTTATGCATCTGGCACTGTTTTTCCTCAGTTATCACAGCCAAGAAATATCATACAAGTGATTTAACTAGCTTCTTTTGTCTCCACCATCATAAAAAAAAAAAAAAAAGAAGAAGATAAATGTCATATTTCTGGTCCCCACATCAATCCCACACAAACGAATCATTAATACTAGATTGTCACTCGTGTTGAATGTGAGAACAGGTCGATTGGCCTTTGTGGTAGAAGGTAAACAAAGCGCTTTTGGCTGGTCGTTGCACAGGCCCATATGTAAAGGAAAACTACAGGTTGTAATGTTACAACTGTTTGCATGCTTCCTTTCTTCCTTTGTTTAATGTAGGCTCTCATTACCACGTGGTGGTAACAGATTGTTTGAACTGGAGAGAAAAGCCATTCGGAGCTAATTAAGCAGCCATTCCCGGCTCTATTCACAGGCAGAGGACCGAGGAGCACAGGCATTTGTCAGCGCTTGACCCCGCGTGGTATTGATTGACAACGCTGCTCCGTGAATGACAGCCTCGGCGCGACTCCGCCAATGGAAAGCCGGCGAGTAAGTGCGCCGCGCCGCCATTGGACGAGAGGCCTTAAAGCCGCAGAGGAGTCCCACGTGGGGCAGAGTTGAACCTTCAAAACAAGGCGTAGAGGCTGCGCTCAGACATGGCTGATGTTCATATCAGACAAAGGCAATCATCTCCTCTCCCCCCGCGGTGCAACTATTACACAAATGCTGATAGGTAGGAGCGCGGGTGCGTTGTGCAAGAGTCAGGAGATATTTAAAGGGGGGAAAACATACGTCGGAGCGGCCCCGGTGCCTCAATTTGGTGGATATCGTCGATCGATTGGTCATTATTGTGTCCTTCACAGTGTTTGTGTGTTGGAGGGGTGTTTAACCCTCACGTGGCTGATTTTTTTGGCTGCAATTTGATGTATTTCACCTCACATTTTGCAACCATCGTATAAGAAAACAAGCTCCCGTCTCCCCTCTTTTCCTTGTATGGGGATGCAAATTCAAGAATGCTTGTTGCACCTCACACTTCCCTCCCTCCCTCCTTTCCTTCCCCCCGTCCCGCTGGTGGTGGTCTCACCCAAAAATTCATCAACTTTATTTGCGCTGCAAAGAAAAAAAAAAAAAAAAAGCAAACACCCCCGTAATGAAGCGCGGATGTGGGGTTTGCGCTGTCTCTGTCAAACTTGGGTATGATCGTCGGCACATCAATGCCTGCTGTTGTTGTTGCACACGGTGGGACGGACGGATGATGCCTTGTGGATCCGCGGGATGATGTCATGTACGGTTGCACCCCACGTGGGGGCCGTCGCTCTCCGATAGGCAGATGTGGCCGTGGTCCTTCCGAGTAATCCGATTGGACAGATAGGCGCTTTCACGGCAGTTCAGCCCTGCTGCCTGTGTGTGGCAACCGGGGTAAGCTGGACAACTGGGGGAAATGCGAGATTGTGGAGAGTACCATGTTACGCTTTTAAAGAATCTCCAGCCTCTTCGAGTCGGAAGACAGATTTTGGAAGCGTATTTATTTTTTTTTTCTTTTTGGGATTAACCAGCCACAAAAGGCGCACATTCCTCGGAGGTTCGCGGCTGAGAATAAAGTAGTTTAATCGAGCCCGACCGCACCAAATTTTCTCCCAACTGCTCCCCCGGTCTGGCTGGGTGCGCTCCGGAGAGAGGGAGAGGATGCTTGTCGAGATCTGCGTCCACCACGCTCACATTAGGACGGATTAAACGCATGAATTACAGCCTACTCTGTGTTTTTTTTCTCCAGGAGCAAAACTCGGGCGGACGGCTAGGACGCACGCACGGGTATGTATCCACTGGAGCTGCTGATTTCTTTGGTAGTTTTTTTTAATTATTATTATTTTTTGGGCGTGCGCTCCAAAGCGCACCGTTTCCATCGCTTTCCGCGGGGTGAAACAGGAGGTGGAAGCCAGCTGCTGTCGGCTGTGGCCTGCCTGTAGACGTCCTACAGCGGGGGTTTGCTCGTTTGACGAACATCAGTCAAGATCAGAGTCACAAACTAACGAATCCGCTGCAAGCATTTGAATTTTTGCGCTAAAAAAGTAGCACCTTTCTTTGGACTACGCTCTGTTTGCACCGGTGTAAACTGTAAATTGAGATATTTTATTGTAAATCGAGTCTGTCGCTGACCACTGACCGAATAAGGTCATCAAGAAGACAGAAGCGCAGGACTATTGCTGCTTTTTGACACGGTTCTAACTACCTCCAATACCTGGAACTAGTTTGGTGCTCTGATTACTTATTAGCAAACAACGTGCGCTCTACTGTGTTGTTTTTTCCCCTCCGTCTATAGATTAAACCGCGTCATTTTTTTTTTTCAACACAGGGTTTTCGCGACCTCCCCCTACCCCCCACCCCTTGTCTGCTGAGACTGGTGTGGCTGTGAGCACATTTCAACCATTTTGCCCAAGGACCTGTACACTGGAGAGATAAACAAAGGGTACATTTCAAGATGTATCCACAAGGCCGACATCCGGTAAGAAGCGCTCCTCCACACTTACTACAGCTCACGTATTTATCTGACAACACTGATGGTCCTCCTGACTGTGCTGATTCCCTCAGAAATCTGCCCTACAAAGCGTTTTCCACCCTCAATGCAGCTCATCAAATGTCTATATGCTTGTATTACAATGCGTTTATGCTATGCACTTAGTGGTAAATGGATGCAGATGGTTTGCATGCCTGGAGATATTTACTCAGCCATACAATAACATATGACTGCAGACTATGAGGACAGGTGGTGGTTTTAATTCATTTTTCAAAATTAGATTTCATTTTCAGCATGAAAGCCTATTCATGTTGTGTTATTAGCTCCTGGAGGTGTGAAGTACACCCACCTCCTTGGTGTGGTAATGTCTTACTTACTGCTGCAGAGGAGATATTATCTTGAAAGTAGTCTAATGTGAGAACTATTCAGCTCTGCTTCAGCAGCATAGGACACAATGCAGGAAATGATGAGCAAAACTTTCTTCTGTGACTGGACTGATGTGATTTTTTTCTTTTCTTTTTTTAACAACCTTTCTTCCAGGCTCCACATCAGCCCGGCCAGCCTGGCTTCAAATTCACCGTAGCAGAGTCTTGTGACAGGATTAAAGATGAATTTCAGTTTCTGCAAGCCCAGTATCACAGGTAATGATTACAATGTGTGTCACCAGTGTCAACATTTACTCTGTATTGAATAGCAAAGGTTAAGACTAATATTTGGTTGTTGACTTCTGCAAGAATGAAAAAAGACACTGCTGTCAAGTGGTTAAGTGTGAGTGAGTTATTGAAGTGATAGAGAGGTCCGAAATTGACACCTTGTCTTCTATTTTAGTCTTAAGGTGGAGTATGACAAACTGGCCAATGAGAAGACGGAGATGCAGCGCCACTATGTCATGGTAAGATTATGTTACAATAGAGAGCAATTATGGTTCCAAATTGCAAGGCTTGTCGAAGATCTAGCTGGGGTGGAGTGAGACAGGCTATTGTGATCACCTGCGTGGTGGTTAGGGCGGGTTGAGTGTCAGGTACAGGCCTGTGAAAGCCCCCAGGGGGGTTTGATGTAGCTGGTTGTTACAGAGGAGCCCTTCCTGACAGGCAGGCGGCAGTGGGCTGAGGCTCCATTATAGCGCGCCCTGGATCTCCAAGGGTCGACTGCAGCATTGCCCTCTGTGTGTGCTGATCTGATTATTCTCCAAGGAGACTCCACGCTCAGACATATGCATGGCCATAAATTAGGTGTGAGCTGATGGTGGAGGGCCAGAGCGGTGTGTGGGAAAATGCACCACGGCAAACAAAATGGAGGACGAGGACCATGGTGCATTTTAATATAAGTCGGCCTTAGTTTCTGTGTAGACCTAAATTATTAGCTTTTATTTCAGCAACCCTCTAGAAAAACATAGGTGTGCTTATGACGCAGGAATTCAGTTCAGACATGACGCAATCAGGCGGTTCTTCTGCGGCAGTGTACTCTGTTGTCCCAGTAAACACACCAGGGATGACTTAAACCAATACATGCAGGCTTAAGTTAAACATTCTTTTCACAGGAAAACAACATGTCAGCCTGACAGGGAGGAGGTTAGGTAAACATGTAGGGAAGTATCCCACAGCCAGCACTGGGTGTCAGGTTACGCTACGGCTGTGGGGCTCTGATCTCAGACAGAATGGCTCTCTTGTTTGAGAGTAATTTTCGAAGAAGCTAATGGACTGAATAATGCATTGGCCTCATCAAATAGACGCTGACTGGAAAGCCATTTCTGCCCCGGCTGCCACTTGTGGGCTCCACGGATTACATTTCAGCCAGACAGACTGACCTGGCTTGGAATATCAAGAGTGTTGAGCAATTGCGTTACGCTAAGTAAATAGACATCCTGGAGATCTGAGGGCTTAAGATGGTGATCAATAAATCTGATCCTTTCTTCTCAGTGCCCACACTATAAACAACAAAATGTCCATTTATTGACTATTGGCTGTCAGCTGCTCAAAGAACTCTATTTTTGTCTGATCTTAGTTTACCACATTAGGTCTTAGGCATAATGTTCAAAAACATTATATGATGTAATTAGTATAGTGATCAATTCAAGTATTGATTTGTGGCTATGAACAGTGTGTCTGTTACAGTGAAATCATGGTTGTAAGCAGACTTGTAAAGTAATTGTGTATATAGTAATATAGTAAATGTTGGCATAACTTTCTTTTTTTCCCTTTCATTTCAGTATTATGAGATGTCCTATGGGCTGAACATAGAGATGCACAAACAGGTAGGTACCATCATGTTCCTCATATTTTCCAGCCCAGTGGTTTTCCACCGTGTCAGGGGATGTGAGACCCAGGGGGAGCCACTCGTAGGCTGTGAACTGAGCTGAGCATCAGTTAATAGGCTGTAAACAGGCGGATCTACTGCACACAAACAAGGCAACATCACTGGCAACTTGCACCGCCACTTGTACAATTCATGTGACCGTTTTTTGAAAGTTGTAAGTGGTGATAAAGCCTGGATTTGTCTCTTTGCCTTCTGATAAGATTAAAGGTAGACTTTGGCAGGCTCGGCCTTTAACTTAATGATTAAAGGGAGAGGACTGCTGATGGGTCAGTATTTCTTTTTAAGATTAACAGTAATTACAAGAGGGGGGCAAAGTCCTCTAGTCACTTATTGTGGCCTTATCTTTATCAAAAGATCCTATCTTGTATTGCTCCACAGATCAATCACACTGATGCTTGAAGAGATAAAGATTGTATGAATGAGTAACCCTGAGATTCCCATGCATACAGTTCTTAAACCAGTCAGGCTGCCCCCTCTCTTGCGACTGGTTAATTACCGAGTTGGAGGCATGGCGGATTGGCCTGGTAGGGTGATCCATCAGTGTCTGGGCCGTGTGTCACACTGCCACATGTCTGTCAGGGCTCGAGCCGCTCTGATAGCTTCTGTCAGGCACTTATCGCCAACCAGAGGAAAGAGGAGGGGGGTGGGAGCCGGAGACACGTTGGAGAATAGAGCCGGGGGAGGGGCAACAGCCCAGCTCTGTGTAAACAGGTTAATCGACTGATCCATTTTAGCGCCTGACTTTTATCAGGAACCTCAACAGAGCTGATGGAAGCGCTTGAATAATTCATCAGTGGGGCCCTAACCTGCTGAACGCTGTGTTTGTGAGCAAACAGTGTGGGCCCCCGTCCATGCAGCTCCCCTAGCTTACAGCCCAGGCAGGGGAGGAGGTGAAGATGGGGAGTGGTTAACAGGCAGGGTTGGGATGGATTATTGGATGCACATAGGCATATTATTTTCCTGCCAGGAGATTTATTCCATAGTGAGGAAATCCATTCCTCTAACTGTGCCTTTTTCATTATGGTGCAGGGACATAATTCAGATTTCAGAATGCACACACCGGCACGGCACAGATGGACTGATGTGGCACTGTTATCTGATCCCTCTCTATCAGCCGTGACAGTACGTAGATACAAACGGCTAATTTCTACCGCGTGATGTCAGCCAGTAATTACTATCATCTGGTGCTTGTTTTCCAAGAGCTGCACGGGGTTCGGGGCTTGGGTGTTAGTGAGACTCAATCAGATTTGGCTGTTACCTGTCGTCGTAACACAGACATGAGACCCATGGCCGCGGGAATCATTTGCTAAGTAGCAAACTATCTGCCATACACTGGGCCAAAACAAACTTGGTCAGCCAGCAGACTGTCTGCAGCATTCATACAGAAGAAGCGTGCAGTGAAAAGTGGTTGGAGAAACTGTGGCTCAGTGCTCAAACAGCCTCAATCTGTCATGTTGGACAGGACTGGAGTGTAATAATTACAGGGTGTGAACTGTTGGATGTCAGGTCCATTTATAAAAATAGAAAGTTATTGTGTTTTAAAATATGGCATAATGAAGGATATGGTTTTATGCTCAACTTGTTAGAATAAGTTTATTGTTTTAAGATCACACTCATTCTTTACCCAAGAAAATCACCTGACTGACTACAGTGGCCAAAATGGTTAATTATAGTAAAGACTCGTGCATCCATTCAGGCAGGCTTTCGGCCTTACCCAGATCAATACAGATAACTTCAAATGCCAATTAGAAATGTACTCTGGACTCGCTCCACATTAATGATCTAGGGCTTTGTGCAGCATCTCAGTTTAGTGGAAATAGCCATCATTTTCTGGTGTAGATGAGCTGCTAGTGAAACGCTAGTCTAATTTTCTTCCAAGTAGAAAAATCAGGAAATGTGCGATGCTGTAATCTTGGACACACTGGAAGCCCTCTAAATCTGACTAGTCAAGTATTGTTTATATATGGATCATGTGACCAGAGCCACCAGTGATTTTCCCTCTGTATTTAATACTCATCAGTGTCTCGACTCCATTTTCCCACTGCTGATAGCAACAGGCGAATACCTTTCGGCACACCATTGACAAGCCAGCCTGAGAGTGCTCTTAAAGTGGTGCTACACAGGTCCGAGTACCTGTAATTGTGTAGCAGCAGCGCAAAGCTGGCCTCTCAAGGGCCAAGCTGTCATCTACTTAAAGTGACAACAGCCCCATTTTTATCTGCCAGCAGAACAAAAAAAAAATCCTCCCAGCACTGCACTGTATCTATTTTGACAGCAGTGATGAGCTGAGTTGTTGTATTTTTTCCATGTATTTGCATGTTGTGTTGTGCGAGTGTGTGGAGGCTGCCAGTTGTTTAGGGCACAGTGGATCAGCCACCTCCTGACCTCTCCCAGCCAGCTGTCACCATGACACTAAGCTACAGAGGAATGGACTGTGCGCTCAAGGCCTTTTCACAAATCCTGTCAAATGTTCGACTGCTATTGACATGGCTTATCTCAACAAACATGGATTATACAGGCTCTGTAGCTTTTCAACCATTTCTGAGGGTGTTCTTGAGCTCTTGCTAGAGCACTTACTACATTGTATTAATACTAATGCTCATAAAACCTTTATTTAACCCTTTCATTGCTTTATTGGTTGTAGGTCACATTTATTGCATGTCACTGGAGACTGGAGTGCCGTGTCTTTCTTGTCAGCAGACAGTAATCAAGTCATAATCAGTGTTATCTTATGGACTATTGTACTTTGTGTAACACATGCTACCATATATTTGTTTCACATTATTGCCTCTGATCCCAGGCTTTACTTTGCTTCATCCGATATTTCATCTTCAGCTTGTTATTTGTCCTGCTGGCTTGCTCGGCTAAGTGGCTATCCATGTTGCAGCTTGGGTCAGCAGGTCTCGTTCTGTTGGACATTACTCTCCAATCTCTCTGGCTCTGCTCAGAGGTAATATGTCTGGCTGCCAAAACTGCCTGGCATTTCTGCCATGTGTAATAAATAAGCTGGCGGTCTGCAAAGTACATTGTGTGTGCTGCTCCAAATGAAAAATCGGAGAAAATCCCTGTGATGTGTTTGTGTTCCGCAGTGGCCTTGGGTTGAACTGCAGCTCATAAATTCCATAGATGATGTAGCTTTGGCAATGTTATTTTTCTGCTCCCAGCGCAGAGCTTGAACCTGAGAGTCTCATCTCCCATCCCTGGAAGAAGAAGGAGGCAGAACAAGCTGGCTGTGCATTGTTTTTACAGGGGAGGGGGTGTATCCCATCTCCCATTGCTCTTTTTATCCGCCATTCATTTGCTGCGTTCATGTGATCGACAGGCTGAAAATTCAATTTAATGACCTGCCTCCAAGCACGTAATATGATTTTAAAGCCTGTTACGGTCAAGCAGAGGTGCCATTTGCATAATGATCCCAGCAAGATAGGGCTGCAGCTGTTGCCATGGCAGTTGGTAGACAAGCAGAAGAATGGAGGCAGGGCGCTGTGGATGGATGGGAGGTTGGGAGGGTGGTGGGCTGGGCAGCTGATTGCAGTGAGAAATGGCCCCAGCTTCTATCTTGGAAAAGCAGGGCTCTCACACACTGTACTCTTTATGTTTACAGGCTGGTAGCTGTCTTCTAATGGTATTGATCATGAGGTGTGTTACCCTCGAGGCCATTATGGTTTGTAAACTTTGCTCAAACTGCAGTTATAGCCCTTAATGTAAATTGCCTGCACTGTCACATGTAAGTAAACAGTGCAGTCTGGTTAGTGGCCCCAGGACTTCCTGGGGTGTGGTTGTGTGGTGTAACTCTGAGGTTAACTGCAGGACACCGCAGTTGCAGATGAGGGGAAGGAGGGCAGGGTGAGAAGAGGATCCTCTCAACACAGCAGCACTCTGCCTGCTCATATCCGTTTAGCATGGAGTGCACTCTCAGCACAGCTGTGCTCCATCCCCCTGGGCTCTCCTAATGTTTTAAATATTTCAAATGTCAATATCACGCTGTTTAGAGGATGTTGAGTCAAGCAGTTCTGATTGCCGCAGTAATTGACTTAATCGGTGTAAACATTAAAGGCGGGGTTATATGAAGTCACTGTTTCATACTTTACCATCTCATTTTGCTCCCCTTTTGTTTTTCCAGACGGAGATTGCCAAACGGCTCAACGCAATCCTAGCTCAAATTATGCCTTTCCTGTCACAAGAGGTGAGTTTTGAATGTGGCTCTCAAACAGTGTCATAATTTAGAATGCTGGCAACAATAAGTGACTTTATTTTAGTGCTAAAGATACTACTTCAAAACATTTTCAGGTTAAGCAATTGTGTGCGGCATCTGCCCTCACTTTTAAAATTGCAGCAGCACTATGAAAATTAAGTGTGAAATTCACAGATAAGTAAATGTGGACGTGTGATGGATGTTGGCGTGCCCCAATCATCTTTTGTGAATGTCTTCCCACAGCACCAACAGCAGGTTGCTCAGGCAGTGGAGCGGGCTAAGCAGGTGACTATGACTGAGCTGAATGCTATCATCGGGGTACGTGGACTTCCCAATCTGCCTCTCACCGTGTGTATACCCCCTTTTATTCTTTTATTTGAACTTGACTAGGGACAAACCTGCACGTGAGATGATCACTGACTATATATATAGACTTTTTCCATGTTTTCTTCATGCACCAAGTTGGCTAAACTGTTAAGTAAATAGAATGTAATACATCAATCACAGTGCAGATTTGTCTCCTCAATCATGTGTTAATATTAATATATACATGTGTGTATGATTGTGTTCATTTATTTTAAGTTAGCTTTATATTCTTCACCAATGTATTTAAACTAGATACACAACAAGTGTAGCTCTCAAGAGATGTTCTGTTGCTCCAGCTTTGGTCTCTGTGGCATCTTCACTGCCTTGTTGTGTGTTTATAAATGCGAACCTGAGAGCTCTTGAGATCCCCTTTGCAGTCTGTATTGCTTTAATTGGCTAAGGTTTTAACGAGGAGCCTCATCCCTCACTGCTGACCTGGATAGCTGTGGGAATTAAAAGGCTGAGGGTGAGCTGAGCACAGCAAGCACTGCAAGCTAGCTGAGACAGTAGAGACAGCAGTTAGCCTTCACAGTTCTGCAGCGCAGCTCTCTTTGCTCACCACAGCACTGAGCAGTAATGTGTGGTGTTCATCACTGCTTTAAAACACCATCTGCTCCTCATTGATCAGCTGCACTCATCCTGCCCTCCTAAAACACAAGTGATTGGTGTCACCCTCGATCCAAAGCTCAGGCTATCAGTGATCTTATTACTACAGCTGAATCTTTCAGAGTCTTTAGCATGCATAAGAGGCTGGCCCAAAAGGCTGACTTGATGACTGGAGGCACATATTGGAATTCAATTAATGCCCCCATGGTGACCTTTTGTTCCAGGATAATTGCTCCCCAGAATTTGTCTGACTAGGTGTCTTAGTAGGTGATGGAGAGCTGTTTGTTTTTTATCTGGTGGACTGAAGCAGATGCTTTAATACACTTTAATCAATTCAATGCAGCTACAAGCAGCAATTGAGAAACAGGTTTGATTTGTGGCTTGTTCCTGTGTATGTGATGTTTTTACATTTGGAGAAGTGTAATATTGGAATTCTGCTCTACTTTTGAATTTGTAGCTGTGATCCTTTCACTGTAGGCCTTTGTTGGTCTCTGGCTATAATTTAAAATGAGTAGCATTAAAAAAATCTACATTATATAAAACACTGGATGAGCCCATTCAAGATTTTAGTGTATGGTCCTATTTGGCACTGGCCTGTTTTATGAAACAGTCAGGCCTCCACCCAAGTCATGCCGGTCGCTCATGTCAGAGGAGGTGGAAATGTAGCTACTGTATGTTTTACGAATACCTTTCCATTAGTTATTCATTGAGGAGAAGCTCTGTAGGCATGCCAAAAATCCTCATGCATATTGTAAAGCAAGGTGGGGTGAAAGAGTGTGCCAAGCAGACAGGCAGCATCCAGGAGCCAGCTGCATGCCTTATTGATGGGGCTGAGGGCAATTAATAGGATGCAACTAGGGCAGTTGCTTGCGTGGAGATGAACCTGACAGGTGGTGCTTCCTGTTTGATTAGAAAACACACAAAATATTGAAGTTGGCCACAGTCGTGGTTCAGATTCACGTTCTCCCAGTGAGTGGCCACCTGGATTAACCCACACAATGGCAAAACGGATGTTAAAGTAAAAGATTTCTTGTGTCTGTAACACTATCAGTATGTAGAAATGGAGAGTGGACATCTAGAGCAGCTGAAGCCCTGACCATTTTCTGTCCTCCTTTTCAGCAGCAGCAAGCTGCCTACCCTGCTCTCATGGTCAGTGGCATCCATAAATATCTGTATGTTTCATGCTGTTATTAATGCACTTGGTGTGTGCACACATCTGGGCTTGAAGGGCTTGTGCATGTTGCATGGCACTTTATCTGCCCAAGTGCTATGCGTTTCTACTATAGTTAGTCCCGTTAGTACACTAGAGACTACTATAGTACATTTGCTCAGTTTTGCCTGTCTGTGTGTGTTTTGGGTTTTTTTTTTTTTTGGTTTTTGTAGCTACACTCAGTCTGAGAAAAAAGGGGCAAAGAGTAGGTCTTTATCTTGGAATATTAAATTAGAGGAAATAGGCCAGACTCCTTTCTTTATTTATTATTGTCTTCATTTATGGGCCTCTAATGAGGGCTCTTGCTGATCAACCATGCATATTACCCATCAGTGCCTCATTAAACACAATGAGCAAGGATGGCTCTCCCCTGCCAATGAACTGGCTCCTTAATTTCCCTTATGGACACAATATTATAACACACTTGCTCGCTCACTTTCTCTAGCTTTCTATCTCTCTGTGTCCGGGGTACATCTTGTAATTGGATTGACATCTGCCCTATGGGGCAAAGGACAAGGTTGCAAGTTTAAAAACCTCACTATTTTTCAATCTGTTCTTCTCCTCCTTCAGGGCAGATACGGTAGAGGGCAATAAGCAATCAAAAAGACCCTCCAGATATGATTTTTTAGGACATGTTTTAGCAGTGTGTGCTATTTATAAGATCCGTGACTGGATATCTCCGGATATCTAAGTAGGAATTTGAAATCAAGTTCCTAATGAGTTAATGTATTTTAACTACAAGTTACATGGTTCCACCACATTATTCAATATGTTGTGGCACCTCCCCAAGCCATCACAAAGTGCCTGATATTCCTGAAATTGCCATAAATGGTCACTGATTGAAGTCTGCCTTGTAAAAGAGAGGCAGCGCATGTTGTAACAGCAGTTGAATTATTCAGCTGGCTCGTAGACGGGTAATAAATTGCTGATGTTTTTATTGGTGTCTCAGCTAAGTATTATTTAACCTTGCTTTAAACTGCTTACTTCCATGCTGAGTGCCTTTTAACTCCCATCCATTTCCCTGTGCCTTTCAAATATTGATGCAGAATATTGGAGGGTTGACTGAGTGCCAGCATGGGACCCCTGGTCCTCGCTCCCGCAGCAGCCTTCCAGACGTACACACACGCACACTCAAACACTCAGAGTGAGAGGGAAGGAGTGCCAGCTTCTGGCACTTAGTGTTCCCTCTGTCTCTTAAAGTTTGGGTGTGCAAATGATTCATGTTCTGTTAATCCAGGAACATGAATATGAGAGGAGTAAATAGACGCTGGTTGTGTTTTTGAAGTGTTTAAAAAGCAGGTAGTTGTTTAGCCCACAGGCTGACAGATTCCTACACAGCTTCACGTTCCTTAAGAGGATTGCTCAACTCACTGATGGCATAGGAGTGTTGTGGTGCTGCATTATGAAATCTGCTAGTTAACCTGAAGTAAAATGTTTTCCTCTATGTTAAATCGTGGTTGAATCAAACTTTGCTTTGCTGTTTGTTGTTAATGTAGAATGAAAAAAAACACTAACGCTATGTGATTGTGTGCTGTGCTGCGCGTCTCATGCATTAGACGTGTTGAGCAGTTGATCGTTAGTCATAACTTCTACTCTCCTCAGCACAGATCAGGGGCTTATGCCACCCTGGCCTGGTCTGGAAATAGCACTGAGGGTGGATTGCTGTCTGATCCTGACCGTAATAGATGTGTGAATGTGCTAATATCATCTGGGATTTAACTGATCAGACTCATGTTTAGTGTGAGCTGTCTCTTTGCTTTTTCCCTCTGACCCACTCTGTGTCTGTCTGTCTGTCTCCCTGTCCATTTGCAGCAGCAGCAGCTCCAGGCACAGCACCTCTCCCATGCTGCTCACGGGCCTCCGGTCCAGCTGCCACCTCACCCCTCAGGCCTGCAGCCGCCTGGCATCCCCCCTGTGACGGGCTCCGGATCAGGCTTGCTGGCATTAGGTGCCCTGGGCAGCCAAGCCCACCTTCCAGTGAAGGACGAGAAGAATCACCATGACCTCGAACACAGAGGTGAGAAGTTAGCTCAGGCACACCAATATCCATTGAAGCATTAGATGCTTAACCAGTTTATTCAGGATAACTGTAAATGTATATTAATTCTAACATTATTGCATAGATGTTAAACAGGGAAAAAACAATTTAGTGCAGAGTGCTTCTCACTCTCTAGGGCAGAATCGTAGGGCCCTTAGGTGAGGAGCACATCCTGTCTGTTCACATTCTGTCGGGGTAATGAGCTGGTACATTCCCAGCCCATGACTGCATAAGCTATTCAACAGCTCCAACACACGGTGATAAGAGGGGCCTTGTGCCCTGCATTTGATTCTCACACGTTTAGCCAGAAGCATCTGTTATGATATGCTAACTGACTTGTTTTTCTCTTTGCTCCACTTGCTTTCATCATCACCTTGCCCGCCATTGTGACGTCTGCGATACAGAGAACACGGTGAGTGTCCAAACTCACAACTATTTTTGTTGCAGGGCTTGTAGGTTTAATTATGTCACATTTTCATATTCACTGAAAATGTCATGTAAAAATTGCTGCTGACAGCACGCTACCGCTGATTTCATGCACTGTTGTAATCTGCTTTCGATAAAATGATTTATTGGAAATGAGGTTTGGAATATAAGTCCTGTGCTTCTAATCCATAAGGGAAATGACTGGTATCATGCTGGAGAGATTAGAAGCCTTGTAATTTCATCACAATTAAAGAAAGACTTGGACTTCCCCTTCTTAAAGGATTTATTTGATCCCCTCTACTGTCTCCCTTGTTTACCAGCTTTCTCTTTCTCTTCCTTGGCATGTGATGAATATTTATGAACACAAATGGAGAATTGTTTTGTTTTCTTTTTCTCCACCCCGTCTGGCTGGACCTGCTAAAGCGTTTTATTTGAATGACTGCGATCTCTGATGGCTTGTGATGGGCCTGTGAGATTGTGTTTCTGCAGGCTGGGCCAGCTGAATGGGTGCAGTCATGTCTGAAGAAATGGAACTCCTGGGGCGATTAGCAGGCCTGTTTTGTTTCTGTGCTCTTGTCCCAGGTCATCTGATAGCAGAGTGGTGACTTTGGTTAATGAGTCACGCTAAGCATCTCTTTAAAGGTCAGCCATTATGCAGACAGTGGCCCTTTGCCCAGACTGCTAGTCCATCGGCCATTGTTCACTTCTCTGAGCTGCCACTGACTTAGTCCATGTTGTTGCTTTGGTCTTCAGAAGAACGGACAGAGGGAATCAGGAAAACTTGGCAGTTGACAGGCAAATGGCAAACTCGTGTGAAAGCCGCTGGACACCTGCCTAGTTCCTCCCATTCTGTTGGTGTTTGGAGTGAGCTGTCCCAGCTTGTGTGGGCAGGCAGGCTCCATGAAGAAGCACCAGTCAGTCCCACGCTGCCGTGCCCACTGGCAGGATACAGATTCTCTTTCTTTATCGGAGCTCAAAGCCTGAGTTGACATGGTGCCCAAGCGCGCTGCGGCAATCAATGCCCACAACATACAGTTTTTCGCTCTCTCTCTCTCGCTCCCTCTCTCTCGCGCTTAGCCTGACTGACTCCAGAGAAAAGGCCCTCTGTTCAGCCACAACACACTGCTCATGTCCCTGTGAGGCTGTTTGTTGTCCAGTTATGAGGAGGAGGGAGCCCAGCTCAGAAAACAAGCCCTCCTCCTTTCAGTTCAGATAACGGCCCATTCTGTTGTTTGGCCAGGGACAGGCTTGTGTGTGAGATTGGGCTTGGCTGGTGTCAGGGTACTGCTTGGAGCTGGCCTACAGCTGCATTTTAAGAGTCCGCAGCATCCATGGTTGTGTGAATGAGGCATTTTTAGTGTTTGGATTGGCACAGTGTGTTCGCTCTGAATTTGTAACTGATGAATGACTCACTGCTGCCTTTTACGATGGAGGACAAAACGGTAATAAAGTATGTTTGGCTTTCTCTTTGCAGAATAACTCTATATCACCATCAGAAAGCTTACGCACAGCCAGTGAGAAGCACCGCAGCTCCTCTGACTACAGTTTGGACTCTAAGAAACGCAAAGTGGAGGAGAAAGACAGTATGAGCAGATATGTAAGTCATTAAAGGAACTGTTCGACATTTTGGGAAATACACGCATACACTTTTTTTTGCCAAGAGTAAGATAAGAAGGTCCATATTCTTTCATGTCTGTCCATCAAGTATGAAAAGCTGCAACCAGATAGGAAGCTGGGGGAAACGCTACCCTGGCTCTGTCCGAAGGTAAAAAGAAAAAACAGCACCTGGACAGCAAGAGTTGCTTGTCCTTGTTTAGGCTCATCGAACTCTTGACAAGAAGGCAAAAAGGTGTATTTCCCAAAATGTCTTCCTTAGGCCTTCCTGTGGTCAGAGATGTATTTTAAAGGTTTCATTGACAAAAACAGTTGTTAGGCTGACTAATTTGCCAATTATCTTTACAGGACAGTGATGGAGAGAAAAGTGATGACCTGGTGGTAGATGTGTCTAATGAGGTGAGCAGTGCAGCATGTAGTAGTAAATGGCATATTGACATGTGCCGAGATGAGGCTATTACATTAACGTCAAAATCTATTGCTGGGCTTCTCCAGGACCCTGCCACTCCACGGGCCAGCCCAGCACACTCACCACCCGAAAATGGCATAGATAAGCCCCGCCCTCCAAAGAAGGACACGCCCAACAGCCCGGCATCAGTAGCATCCTCTGGGAGCACCCCATCCTCTAAGGCCAAGGAGCTCAGTCATGTAAGACACCAAGAGTTACGAACAAACTAGGACAGAAAGGGTTTAAATGAGAATTGCAGTGAGAGCAAAGGGATATGTGCAAATAAATCTAGGACGTTTTCTGCAGTGGATTAGGAATGGCTGTCGGTGCTTTAAGTGCATGACTAAACGTCAGGGATAATATTGTCCCGCATCAGGATCAGTCAGGTCTTCTCTGTTAATAGCTCAATGTATTTAACTATTCCAGGATTTTTTTCCCCCTCTGCCTCACTAAAAGATTAAAGCCAAAGCAGTAAGGGGATAAAAACGGCCCCATCTCCATTGTGGCCATAATAGGTTTTAGAATAAATAGCAGTTTATGGCTCTGCAGGACTATGAGGGTTGTCAGAATTAGATTGGATTAAGTTCAGTTTGCTCTCAAATTGTCAGTCTGCACAGTGCCTGGTTTCCGGGATTGTGAATGTGCTTGCTCTCTCGTTCCCTCGACAGAATGACAAATCCTCTACGCCTGGCCTCAAGTCCAACACCCCCACCCCCCGCAGCGATGCCCCTACCCCTGGCACCAGCTCCACTCCCGGGCTCAGACCCATCCTGGGCAAACCACCAGGCATGGAGGCTCTCGGTTGGTACCGCTGTCTTTCCTCTCTAGCAACTGAGCTAATCTATTTCCATCCTCCCCCAATGTACTGTTATGTTGCATACCAATATCCTTCTGATGTCTTTCTCCACAGCAGCCCCAGCTTTGCGTACCCCTCTGTCCATCGCAGGCTCCTACCCGACCCCCTTTGCCATGATGGGCCACCATGAAATGAATGGAGGCCTGACTAGTCCTGGTGTGTATGCTGGTCTGCACATCTCTCCTCAGATGAGCGCTGCAGCAGCTGCAGCCTATGGACGCTCCCCTATGGTAACTCTTTCTTGCCTTTTTTTGCCTGTATTTGGGGAAACCTAAAAAGCGTTCCACTTAGTTAAAAGAATAACTTGGCATTTAGTGCTATGGAGCTGGAGCTATTTACCAAAATGTCAAACTATTCCTCTCAGAATAACACCTTGTGGATTTGACTGTGATCACCGGTCAGAAACAGATCTCTTAGTCAAAGGTCTCTATCTTTTTTTTTCAGGGCTTTGATCCTCACACCCACATGAGAGCTCCAGGCCTTCCAGCCAGCCTCACATCCATTTCTGGTGGCAAACCGTAAGTGTCTTACAAAATGTTTTTTAGTCATACATTTTTCTAAATGTTATGAAACAGTAACTCGAGTCTGTCTTTTCCATCAGGGCTTATTCTTTTCACGTCAGTGCAGATGGTCAGATGCAGCCCGTGCCCTTCCCGCCCGACGCCCTGATAGGCCCCGGTATTCCCCGCCACGCCCGTCAGATCAACACACTGAGCCACGGTGAGGTGGTGTGCGCTGTTACCATTAGCAACCCCACACGTCATGTCTACACTGGTGGCAAAGGCTGTGTCAAAATCTGGGACATCAGCCAACCTGGCAGCAAGAGCCCTGTGTCCCAACTGGACTGTCTGGTGAGGACAACTGCTGATTCACTTTTTACTCATCAACAACTTCTTTACACCTAATTCTTTTTGTTAAGCTGTTTTGAAAGGTAATGAACTGTTTATACAAAACCTCATTCCATCAACACTGGGATAATTCTTTGTTATACATGAAGACCACAACAGGCACACATCCCACCGACAGTTTTACAGCAAATGCACTGGTACACAAATGCAGCTGAAGCTTTTACTCAGTGTTTTTGTAAAATAAAGGATAGTACTTTTGGCAATAACCAAGGAAGAAAATATAAACATCACGTGACATTCATATTTATTATAGTTGGCTTGAAATGTGAACACTGAATAAATGTGCAACAAGCTAAAAACATGTCCACTCTGTTCAAAATGTAACAGCCTAGGTTTGAGAAAACTCTTAGATTGGTTTATTATGACAGAAGACCGACTTGTTCCTAAATCTCTTTGTAGCTCCACTGCCCTGAACATGTATTGATTTGCTTTGTCCTCTGTGCAACAGAACAGGGATAACTACATCCGCTCCTGTAAGCTGCTGCCTGATGGCCGCACATTGATTGTTGGAGGTGAGGCCAGCACATTGACCATCTGGGATCTGGCCTCTCAGACACCGCGGATCAAGGCTGAACTCACCTCCTCAGCCCCGGCGTGCTATGCCTTGGCCATCAGCCCCGATGCCAAAGTCTGCTTCTCCTGCTGCAGTGATGGAAACATTGCCGTTTGGGACCTGCACAACCAGACTCTCGTTAGGTTGGAAGGAAACACTTATTCACACTGTGTGGGCTTTGGCCACACAGCAGGATTGCTGTTGTGTGAGTAATTTCAAAAGGGAAAGTCAATAAATGTTTGTATGCCTTCTGACTTTGATTGTAGGCAGTTCCAGGGTCACACAGATGGTGCTAGCTGTATTGACATATCCCATGATGGCACTAAGCTGTGGACAGGCGGTCTTGACAACACTGTTCGCTCCTGGGATCTGAGGGAGGGTCGACAGCTCCAGCAGCACGACTTCACTTCACAGGTACAGCCCTGTAGCTTAGAAGACATGGATAAAATACGCACACATCCACAGACGTACTATGGAAGACTGGTTACTTTTAGCCCCAGAACTATCAGTAATTACTGTTCTGTCCTGTTTCCAGATCTTCTCCTTGGGCTACTGTCCAACTGGAGAGTGGCTCGCTGTGGGCATGGAAAGCAGCAATGTGGAGGTGCTCCACCACTCAAAGCCTGACAAGTATCAGCTCCACCTGCACGAGAGCTGTGTCCTCTCCCTCAAGTTCGCCTACTGTGGTATGTACTCAGACCCGTAAAATGAGGGGGAGATAATGTTGACTGTTCTTTACTGCAAAGGCACCGTAGCCTGTCCTGTTTTTATTTTGTGCTAACATTACATTGCCCTTTTTATACACTGAGTGCTCACTGTGTTTTCAAGGTTACAGACTTTATAACTCTTCATTTGTGGGTATTTTCCACCATTTTTTAGTCCAAGGAGGCCTGATTGCTGTACCGTTTCTTTGTAGGTAAATGGTTCGTAAGCACTGGGAAGGACAATCTGTTGAATGCTTGGAGGACTCCTTATGGCGCCAGCATATTCCAGGTATGCAGATCAATACACCCTGTCTGCAGCTAGTCCAAAAGCATGCACAGTTGTCTCTGAGAGGAAGGGCACAACGACCGCTGTCTGACAGGACTCTCCTATCAGTGAAAACTGAACCTGAATTATTGACCTGACAGAGAAGTCTTTTTGAGGGGCATCAGGCCAGAACTTGATGTCATTGCAATCTAATCTTGCCCCGTAGTCAGCTAATCTTCTCCACTTAACTTCAAATGGAGTTAAAATGTTAACCACCTCCAAGACTAAAATGTTTTTGTCTTCTTCAGTCCAAGGAATCCTCGTCTGTCCTGAGCTGTGACATCTCGACAGACGACAAGTACATCGTGACTGGCTCTGGTGACAAGAAGGCCACTGTATATGAAGTGATCTACTAGAACAGACTGCTTTGGATCGGAGCATGCTCGTGCTCAGGAACTGTAGACTCTTCCTCCATCTACCTTCCCTCACACAGACAGCATGGATGTTGCCTGCAGCCCCGGGGTGGATGGGCAGGAAGTTTGGCAGTGCCAGACTGAAGTGGACGTTGGTGCTGTTGTGGCCCTGGATGCTGTGACCTTCGGCTCTGCCCTTCCTCACTCATACAACTAACACTTGTACAGCAAGTGCAGTTCCCCAAGGCACTAAGAAGAAAATAATATCTTGCTGTTTTTCTGTTTGTTGGATATTTCTTTTTTATTCGTCCTTTTTAATGTGGAGATAAAGCTCCATGACACAACTAGAAGCGGCGCTTCGCTCTGGAGCTTCTCCTTGGATGTCCTGTGAAAAGTGTACATAATGGAGTAATAAAAGGCCTTTTATAGATTTATATTTTGGTGTCCAGTTACGCTTGTGATGGTTCTTTCTTGTTCTCTCCGTGATTTTCTGTCCCCTCTGGGGATGGAAATTAGATTAGGACTTTGTAAGAGGATATTCTATTTCAGTTTTTTCCCTCCTCTGCTTTTTTTCCATGTTCGTTGTCCAGATTGACCTTTTCGGAAATCTAATTTGGATTTTTTTTCTCCCTGACAAAGGCATTTTTTTTTTTTTTCTTCGCTGTTTACTGTAACACAGACGTTTGTCCCATGGATTTTAGCAGTGGAGAATTCTGGAAAGGCCTTTTTTCAGACAGGAAGAAGGAGAAAATCATGGTTACCAGTTACTTCTACCGCTTTGGACCTGGTCACCAGAAATTCAACTTTGAAATGAAGACCCATCACTGAACACTGGCTACTTTTATTGACATTAAAATGGATAACTATCAACTGGAGGACTGGTGGGCTTTATGGAGAAGCAGCTGTGACTTGAGTTGACCCGACTATTGTATGAATCTTCATTTCTCCAGTCACCAAAGTTTGGTCCTCAGTCTAAGAGTTAATTATTGCCTCTCTCATTTGACTCTCCGTGAATGATTTGCAAGACTTGGTAACTCATAAAGTGGGCAGGCAAAGCCATTACCACATTTGACATTTTGGGTATGCTCTGTTTGCTTTCTTCAGTATTTCATAATATCCGACTACAACCTTCTCCATAGGCAGGAATGGTCTGCATAAACACACATTAGACTGTGTAGCATACACGTTTCATCATCCCCAAGGATTGTACAGTTGGCAGTTGTTGATAATTCAATAAACTGTTTTTATATAAAAATCATCCTGACTGAATTTCTATAGTGCTGGTGCCTTGCTGCTGTTGCAGGTTTTAAAGATATAATTTGAAATTTTGGGAAATGCGCTTCTTCATTTTCTTGCAGAGTGTCCGATAAGAAGATTGATACTAATCTTGTATGGTAAATATGAGGCTACAGCCAGCATCCAGTTAGCTTAGCTTAGCTTCGTGGGAAGTTTGAAAACAGCAGAGTTTGTTACTTTGGTTTTTGGATTAAACAATCAAGGTATAATGTGTTAATTAGTGAGCTTTAGAAGTGCTGGTAGGCAGATTCCATTAAGTACGGCAGATTTAGATTTATAGACATAGATTAATATTTGTTTTTGCGCTGCAGTCAGCACTGGGACAGGGAGTGTAAACCAGCTAAAGCTCGGCTGCCGTGTGTTGACTGCATCAGCGTCTGGGGGAAATAACACTGCTTGTATTGACATGCTGAATGTCTCTTGGCTCTACTGTAAACCAGAAACGTGTCCTCAAAGTGCACTGCGCGGTGCTAGTAAGGGCTCTGCCTTGCTGTAGTCTCCATCTATAGCACATACTTGCATCTCCCAGGCTCTCCTTGACAGTAAATGGAGGTACATCAGTAAATGGCTGTAAATGCATCCAGATGGGAGCTGACAACTGTCTCAGGAGAACCGCAGACATGGGAAGAAGACATTCTGGGTGCTGTTAGAGAGGCTGCTAAGGACCTCTGACAACGGCTTTGACTCAGAAAATTACCAAGCTTGCATTAATATTTGAGGGATGAACTTGGTGCAGCTTTCAAAGTCATAGTGTACTATAACCAACTGTGGTTGCTGTCAGTTACCATTTTTTGGGGGGTTGTGTCCATGCATGTGTGATGACAGCACAGAAACTGCACAGTTGTTTCAGAGTGATACAATAAGGGAGAGTTTTTATGCAGTGCCACTTCAGAAATATGACGCAAACATAGCTCTTGAGTTCTCTTGAGTGGTCTTTTGGTAGTTGAGTACTTTCGGGCAGGATGAGGTGAATGGCCCAGTCCTTCCACTCCAGAGCAAGGCTCTTCTAGGACTCTGTGCATGAAGCTGTGAGCCCTTCATATGGCTGCCTCTTCAGAGATGTTATTGTTAGATTATAAAAGCAGGGCCGGATGCTTTCAGCATGGAGCCAGCCGCCATGCTCTGCTCTCACGGGCTCATTTGTTAAAGGCTATAGTCTTTCTTTTCCCACATCGCTGAAGTGTGTACTTCCTGTGTGCATTTGTAGCTTAAGCTCCTTGCTCAAGTAGAATTTTCTTCCTCACTTAATCAAACAGTGGAATATCTGCAGATGAAAGGTTGTACCTCCTGAGTGCCTATTGCTGGACACCGAGAGGGTCATTGTCTCGCTGTTTGCTGATCTACCTCTCAATAGCAGGCTTTCAGCAGGTTGTCATGCAAAAGCCCATGCTGCCCTGTTCTATTTAGAGGGCTACAGTGCAGACTTAAAACACTAGAATGGCTTAAGTGTTTTACAGCAGCTCTAAACATAAGAACATAGTCCAACTTTCTACTTCTGCTTGGTTTGTTGGAGCCAAGACTCAAAGACCCTACAGAAAACCAAGGGGGCTCTGTAATGCCAATATGTGAGCTTGCACATGCAAACCACAGTGTGAATGTTTTTTTGTTTTTCTCTTTAGTTTCAGTTGCCAGGCATTGATCACAGTCCACCAGAATTCTGGCTGGTTCTTTTGGCTGGTATTCTGTTTTCCGCCCTCCCCCATCCATCACACACAAAATCAGGGTTTTTCTTTTTTTCCAACAGCGAGGGACTGGCACCGTGCTGAAATGCAGAATAATAATCCCCTAATCACCTGAGTATTGCCAGTCCTAGGTTTTATCTGCAATGGATGTGAAAGCCCCCAGTGCCTAGTGATTACAGCATTTGATCTGGGTAATAATGTCTTCACTGTTGCCCTGCTTAGGGCCCGAAGGCAGTGCAGCTCTAATCCACAGTGCATTCTAGTGGAATCGCATTACACAAAGACCACCAGGGTTCTCCTCTAGAGGGGAGGGGTGTGTGGGGGGGTTAAAGGAGGAGGTTGCCATGGAAACAAGCTCCTCTCTCTCCGTGCATCGCGCTCTCTCTCTCTCCCTCGCACAGACACACATGCACACACACATAATACACACACTCTCTCTCCTGGGATAGATAAGCAAAGGACAGGTTCTATGTTTACTTTCCATGGGCCCTCCAATCCCCAAGCAGGCTGAGCCCTGATAGCAGAGGCCTGTACAGCCACCGACCACTGACAGCAGATAAGCACCCCAGCAGAACAGAGCAGTCATCACCCTCCAACCAGGATGAACAAACCTGGGAGACCCGGATTCATTTGGATTAGGCTGGATTGCTGCTGCTCGCTGCCGCTGCTGCTTTTGCTGCTGTGTTCAGACTACTGATGTTCACAGGACTTTCTACATGAGAACTTGATGTTGCACTTCACCCCGTGGAGTCTTAGAGCTTAGTGAGAGGACACAGGCACAGTAATGGACTGGATGCTATTTTAGATATTGAGGTCAAGGGACTGTCTGCACTGGGCAGGTTTGTGTCACCGCAGCTTGGGGGCCATGAAGCTAGAAAAACTAAATTCCTCCTTATGTGTCCAGAGGAGCAGACGACCACACATTATCACTATGTTGTTTCACCGTCTTCTCGCGTCTGCCTTTTTGTAGTGGCCATTTTTCACTGGAAGGCCAGAGCACTGTCGAGACATTCCTTTGTGCTTGTTCCAAGTATCCACTAAAATCCAGTAATTCAATACCCAGAGTAATAAGATTTGTATGATACTAATGCCCTGCGAAGGAACCAACATGCTCTTTGATGTTGAGATCAAGACAACTACAAGTGCTTCTTTATTATGTGCATTATGCTAACATGCTAATTATATTTCCACACACATTCTTTTATTAAGGCACAGCTGGAGGTGTATGAGAAACATGACTAATTACAGAGGAAATTGTAGTATTGAGCTAAAGTGGGAGTTGGGTTTCCCTTTGGCCCCTTCCTCTGCCTGTTTATATATATATATATACACACACACACACACACACACACACACACACACACACACACATACATAGACAACAGTTATCGTTTGAGTTGATTATACACCATGTACTATATACAGTCTATGAGTCTCGCTTACTGCACACTTTTTTTCCACTTCCACTTCTCTCTGACAAAAGGTAAAAGTGGATAACCATATTTATCTACACCTTCAGTGGTATGTTCAAAGTACTACAGTGATGCTTAACAGTACTATGCTTCTGTTCAAGTAAATATGGAAATTATGTGGTGGTGCCTCATCATGCAACCATCATCAGTGATTTCAGTCATTTGTTAAACCTTCACCAATCACTTGAAATTTTGCAGTGTGGCTTGTATTAAATACTGCTACTGCAAAAATATTCCAAGGCTTTGATGCTTTGGTGTCACGGCCATGCCGCACACACACAGAATAATGTAAATGCAGCTACACACTCATCAGAAACATAAATATTGTTGCTAATTTATAATCAAATAAAATGCAAAGTGTGTGTAAAGATGGTAAAATTAGTCCGATTGTGTTGCTTTACAGAGAACAACTGTTATCTGCTAACTTAAAATTATAATTTAATTTCTATTTAACATTTCGGCTGATAGCTTACCCCATTATATTTGGGAATAATACACAACAAAGTAATATTTACCTGAGTAATTTATAATCAGGCAAATGTAGTAGCTATAGGTTAGCCGTTAGCCAGCTAGCTTAACTAGCTCTTGGACAGCGATGGTGGAAGTGATGGATTTTACTTTATTCTGGTAAAACGATCCCCGTCAGCAACACACTGATCGAACAACTGACCACCAGAGAGTTGGATCGTGCTGGGGGGATGATTTCACGCTTCTGTATGGACGTTTTAATGCCACGTATTGTTTTTTTTCCACCGTTAAGAGACTCCAACATTGGGATCTAAAGCAACTACCGTGAGCTCAAGCTAACCACAGGTACTTCAATGGAAGCCCTCTACAGCCTCCTCTGAAGCTGTCAGTCGGTGAGTGTTTGGTATCAGCTGATATGACAACAGCTCCAGAGACATTTTTAACCAACTTTGAATAATTGAAAACGTCCAGACTTATTTCAAATCAACAACCAATTCAAGCTAACTAGCTTAGCAAACGCTACCTCCTGATTTAGCTGACTGAGATTTTTGTGGAAAAAAACATTTTCCTGAAGACAAACATTCATCGTGACAGATTATTTCAAATGCAAAGCAGAACTAATGGGCACTGCTGATTATCTGCTGTCAGACAAACGTGAGAAAAGCCTTGAGCCTGACTAGAAGTGTGGCTTGTAAGGTCACATCCATCATACTGATGAAAGTTAATCATGTACTGGCAGACTACTGTGGTTATATGTGTGTTTTTCAGAACACACACCCTTATTATAATTTTACAGGTATTTCCTAGTTTAAATTTCAGCCACGTCCGGATTTACAAGCACAGTTGATTGACTAGTGTGAGGGAAAGGTCATATTTCTACTGATTATCTGAACACCGTAACTGTATCATACTCTTAGGAAACAGTTTTGCTTTCCTCACAGTGAATGGTCTCATCTCAGTATTGCTGTGGTGTACCATAGTCATCACAGGAGAGGTGCAGAGAGCAGCCAACACTCTAAAAGGCATATACTTTGATCATAAAATTGCCCACCCTCGTCTCTGGGCTTTTTGGAAAGCTCTTACACATATAAGTAGTGAAGTGGCTGCATGATCTCTGTGCTGGTGAGCTCAGCCCTGTCCAAATACTCTGTTGTGAAGCTCAAGTGTTGTTCTTGGCCACCAAGTGATATGTTTGCTGTCATTTATTGGAGTGGACATATACACCTACTGGGCAGGAGGACAGGAGCATAAGATTGTCTCAGACAAAGTTTCAATTTGGACTACCATGATGTAAAATCCACTGGTCAGTAATATCTTTTTAGGGTTGCAGCTGATGATTATTTTCATTATAGATTAATTTGCCAATTTCTAATAATATCAATAACAATATCAATAACATTTTTCTTCCATTTTAATGTTTTCTTTCCTTGTATTCATTTACAATCATGTGCAACAATGAAAGTCATTTCAGGTGTTGGGACTTTTGGATTTATGCTTGAAAATTACAATCAATTTCGACAATGACAGTCAGTCAATTTTCTGTCTATAATCAACTGATGGAGTTATTGTTGTATGCTGGCACCATTCATGAGTCAGCATGCTTTTATGAACAAGACCGCTCTGCCATGTATTTACTTAAAAAATGTACATTAAAGGAAACCCAAGAAGATTTGGACAGCACACTAATGAGATCTGTTTGATGAAATTGTTAGTGAAACTGGATTTCTTGCCCCTGCTTCTGGTCTCTGGTGATTTTTTTTTTCTTCCTGGTAAACACTTTATTTCTATTCCTGTTTGGTTCATTGAAGCATCTGTCATTCCCAGTGCTCCCACTGTGCCTGACAAAAGCAGAGCCATGTTAGATTGAAAAGACAGAGGGGCAATCTTTCAAATGGATCTCTTTTCGAAAATATATTATGACATAATCATGTTTTCTCCCTAAAAGCCCAGGGGAGGCCTGTCTGTCAGATTGCAGTCCTCTCTTGGCTGCCTGGCCTGAACAGAAACAGCAGTTGTGTGTTAATAGAACCCAGAGGCACTCTGAAACCTTACCCATTCTGCTTTACGCTCTCAGCCAGGAGATTAAAGTCAGGGAAACATTACAGGAGGCTGGATAATTGCCCCTGTGTCTCCAGCAGACAAAAGGCAACGCTCCGGCAATTCCCTCGGTAAATTGTCAAGAGAGGCTCAAGGATCCTTCAAGGCTGCAGCAAATTGTACAGTGCTGTCTAACAAACTACCAATCTCTGGATATTATGAGGCTTCCATATATCCTTGGCCATAATGACAGCTTGCACTGCTATAATGGAGTGCAGGCACAAGATAGCTTTTGTGAGCACACTTCCAATAGAAAAATTACTACCTTGGTTCCCAGTATGCGCTTTTCATTTTTTCTTTTGTTCCCATTTGTATTTTGATTTATTCTGCTATCCTTTTTATTTTCGTTTTTATCCCGTGCTGAGTGTTGGCTGCTGCCACCAACAGATGATTGCAACCTTTACTCCTGAGGGCCACTTGATCCCCCGACAGGAAAAAAAAAAAAATCTGCAAGCAGTTAATGAGTTGCCATCCATGCCTAGTGTTAAGGGCGTCTACAAATTAACAGAGGCTTTTGTCAGGGCCCTCCTTTGCTCCCTGGCTCTTTCCTGCTCTTGCCACCACTTTCTCTCTCGCACCCCCCCACCCCCCCATCTTGCACTCCCCCCTGCTCTTCAATTTTCTCCCTCTACCTGCCTGCTTCATGCTCCAGTAGCTCTGTGGCGGGAGCAGCGCTGTCTGGCTTTGGCTCTGAGCAGCACTCATTGTCAGCGTGGTTCATGTTTAGAATTAGCCATTTAATGAGAACAAAAGAAATTAATTGGTGGTTTAAGCCTAATGAGACGTCTGTGAAATTAACGGGCCTCATCAATAGAAACAAATAAAATCCTTCAGCTTGTTGTTGTGGAGCATTATTCTGACAAAGCTTTTGACACAATGATGAATAGCAGGTCAGGAGAGACCATCTGTGCTTTTTTAAACCCCTGCAGGAGGGGGATGGAATGTGGGCTGGCTTGAAGAGATGGTGATAAAAGAGGGAGAGAGGGAAAGGGGGGAGGGATGGGAGAAAAGAGGAGAGAGAGGAAAAAAAAATTGGAGGAAAAAAACAAATTCACCCGCTTTATTCATCGCCCTTTAGCATGATACCGCTGTCTAACCATGGTTACAAAGGAAATAAAAAAACACGGGCATTAGCATGTGAAAGGCACTGGGTCTCTGACTATGCGTCCAGAAAGCCAAAGAGCTCTGATTTCGAGGGATATTTAACCTCCATTCAGACAGCAACAAAGGCCTGGCTGTCGCGCTGAGAGCAGTGGTTCTGCCTGATTGGGGCTCAGGAGGGAGGGAAGGGGGAGAGGAGGGACAGGCAGGATCACAGACCTCATTTGTTCCCCCTCTTTACTTTAGCCAGTCTCTATTCCCACTGAAGAGCAGCATTTCCTCTCTATACAACCCCCAACCCCCCCTCAAAGTTGTAAATGTATGACCTGAGGAATAAATTGGATGGGAAGGAGGCGAGGAGGCAGCATAGAGAGGAGTAATACATCTCTATCATGTTCGGTGACCTTTATTTACCATGCATTGAGCAATATCGTCGTCCTGTGTTGTTATGTGTCTGCCTTGCTTCCTCTGCTTTTAATACCCTGGGATGGAAGTTGTGGACGTGATGGAGGTGGTTATCTGCATGTCTTCAGCCCCGCCAGCGACTCAGCCCTACCCTCGCTCTCTGGCCACCCAGCAGGGCCGGCCCAGCCCAGCCTGTTTGTGTATCATGGAGAAACTGTTTGCTTTCCTGTGCTGATCAAATAAACAGGCCATGTCTTTGGGGGCGGGAGGTTGGAGGAGTGGTGTCTGTGTGTTGTTTAGCTCTCTGGGTGTAGATAAGGAATTGTTTGATGGGGTAGAGAGAAATGAGAGCGATTTAGGTCAGCTAATCTGATTTACACAGAGATGGTCTGGCCATTGCAGGGAGCAGTAATTACATAGAGGGATTAGAAGCCCCCCAAAGCTCCCAACCTACAGAGAGGAGAGAGGGGTGGCAGCTTAAAGGCCTGAGAACTGCTCGAGTATGCTACTGCAACAACAACAGCTTGAGCAGTTCTCGGTGCAGATTAAAAATGGCCGAGAATACACTCAAAACAAAGGGGGCATTTGGCTAAAGTTGTATTAGCTTGTTTACATGCATTTACATCTGCTGGTTTGATCCTCACAATTATCAGAATTTGTTTTCTGTGGCCAAATATCGCAGTTGTGTCTGCCAGGGAATCCAGCGGTACCAGCTGATGTCATCAGTTTAGTCGTTCATCACATAGTTTTTTTTCTTTCTCTCTAGCAATGTGTTTACAGAGTACACAGCATAAAATCACGTTATGTTTCCCTTCCTCTGGATCACCCTCTGTCCCTGCTGCAGCTGTTCTGTATTCAAATGCGCTTTGTGTGATACATAATTCGCAGATTGATCACTTTCAGCCTTGACATTCTGTTCATGATCAGCTATTTATTCCATGTTTCTGCTTGGTACACAGAGCAAATATTCCACGCTTCTCTTGTTGCCATTTGTCTCTGTATTTAAATGCACAGCTGAATAATTGCACTGCCAGAGTCATTACTTCATCCACAGGAATGACTTGCACGCTTGGCTGCTGTTTCTAGAGTGTGCTTGGCTAATCCACTCATTGCTTTGTGCATTCAGTGCTGTGAACCATAGGGCACCCGCTTGGATGCCCGTGCATAAATTACTGCCATGGAACATAAAGTGCTGGGAGGATTTTCCTTAACGATCGCCAGTGCTTTAAACGCTTCTGCTTCAACAGTCGATACTGCTCAGCCCATTCAATTATTCAGCGGCCCGTCCCTCATTAACAAAATCCTGACCTTGACATGTCTGCCCTATTTCTCTCCCCTGACAGACTCAGCTCTCCAAACGACTCTGTTTGCTCTGATATTGGCTTGGAAATCCATGCATATTGATAAGTTGTTTGCAGTGTAATTGAAAATGTCAGTTATGAGGCCCGTGCAGACAAAGGTCGGCAGCAAGAACAAAAGCTGACAGGCTGCTATGTATGGAGCATATATAGTATAAAGGTTAAGGAGAGTAGGATCACAGTAGAATAAATTCTGATTTATACTCTGTAAATTTATGTATGTTGCAACGTGTGGTTATAAAGTGCCAAAACCACTAGTAAAAACCTACTAATACTAGTAAACCGGAGAGGGCATTTTGATATGTTTTAAGCCAGAGGTAATGACATGACTCCACTCTCCATTTTCATATAGTTTTATGGATTGGTTTGTGGTCACTTGATTGAAATTCTAATTTGTTTCCAAAGGTCAAGTTGTTCATCATTCACATCTCATGGTCTGGGTAAACATCCATGGCTCACACATTCAACAGGACTTATGAATATGCTTATCAAATTGGTTAGCCACCATCTCTTGAGGAGTCACAGGTGTCCTGTGGATGCTGCTTTATCTCAGGGACGTGTTGTTCCTTGTGCATCAGTGACATGATGTGTCAATCAAAAGCTGCCCGCATCGCAGATCACCACCCGCTCACAATCTGACTGTCTTAATCTGCTCCACAGGGGTGGGATCCGAGGTTAAAGTGCTCGCCAATATTTCTACATAAACAAAGATTTGAACCTCAATCCCCAGGAGCCTCGGCTGGCCGTCGGGCCCCCACCCCCGCCAGACCCCATCCTCCCCGCAGGCAGAGTGGTGACTGCCTGCTGGTTCTTTAATCGATTGCTAATGGGTTCAATTCCATCGTTGAGGAGCTGCTTGGAACCTGGCCCTGAGACTGAATGAAGTGGAAATACCATTTGCGGCTTTATGAGCCATTATACTGCAGCGAGAGACCTCTATTCGGCATGCTTCATAGCGCTGCAGAGAGTTTTGCACCACCGCTTGATGGTTTTTCTTATGCCGGCTCCTACTGCTTTCGTCTCAGTGCTCGCCATTTACACTGTGCCCTAAAGCATTTACATCCATTCAATCTGCAACAAAATAGCTTTGCTTTGCTGCATTTTTCACAAGGCTTGATGTGTAGGGTAATTACCATAGTCTATCTCCCTTGTACACATGAGAGCCCAAAAAATTCATTCCATCTTTAAGATGTGATATTATTCATCAGTTTTTATCAGTAGCATGTACTTATGGCCCTGTGTAACTCAGAGACTTCTGGGATCACCGTCTCTTATTACCCACAGCAATGAGCATGCGGTTCAGATGGTATGAAACATGTGAGCGGCGGATAAGTTATGAAACTGCAGTTGTTGTTTTTTTTATTGCATGTTTCCACCTTCTGTAGACTTTGCAGTGAGAGAGGTTGCGCCTCATACTCCACTCTCCCTGGTTTACAGATCTGCCCAGATTTCTGCAGTGCTCTTATGAGCTTGCTCTGGCTGAAATGCAAAGCTAAGCAGCCAACACTGCTCTACATTTCACAGCCAGTCCCAGCAGACATGTGCTCTTTGAAGCATTTCTGGGCCAGGGATACAAGTCTTGTTTGTTCAGTACTTCTGGAGGAAAAAAAAAAAAGAGAAAAATGTAAGCTATTTTTTTTTTTCTTTCACTACGGCGGAGAGTAACATTCTTTGACGTCTCAACAGAAAGCCTTGTATTACAGCACTTGCTGCCAGATGCCTTGATAGAATCACCCATGTCAAACAGGAAGAGAAATAAATGCTTCATTGAACTAGAGCTTAGCTTAGTGATGGTGGGAGGGAGGAAAGGCGAGAGAGAGAAAGGGAGGGGTGAGCAGGCTGCTATGTGGGTGTCTGTGGGTGTCAGTTCACTAGCAGAGGGTTATTCTCAACCCTCAGTATAAGCACTTTCTTAGATGTGGTGTGAATAATTAGTGTGCTTGGCCTAGATAGTCTCATCAATGGACATCTAATCTTCTGAAGAATAGGCAAAAGAAAGCTGCAATCAAGGAACCCGACGATTTTGGTAGTCGACCTGGTGCCAGCAGTTGCAGCAGCATGCAAAGCACATGTTTGTGTTTGTTCTCTCAGGCTCATCTTCCAGCGCCAAGTAGAGTATGACAGGATTTACATGCAGGTTCCTAATCTCTGTAAGCGAACCTGTTTCGGGATGTAATTCACATGGTATGTCTTTTGATTCGGATTAGTCTGGGCAATCCTCTTACCCGTGGCTCAGTATAACTTATCACTGACAAGGCCGTCTCGTGGAGCAGTGCAAATCCTCATATCCACCCCTCCCAGACTTCCAACTCTTAATTCTAATCTGTCCAAATCTGATCTGAGACTTTAACTTCCAAATACCTCTTGAAAGCCAGAGCTCAAGCTGAAGTTCATGCAAGGGCTTTGGATTACATAAATTGAGGTTAGGGATTTCCAATATGGCCGTATGTTTGAGAATAGAGCAGGATTTGGATGAAGTTTGTGGTGGCAAATCTTCTCCATTTTATCATTTTTTCACTATAATGTTGAATTTTAAATAAATGGATCATTACATATGTTCCACCCAGTATCCTCTGGTAATTGATATTGTACCTTTTTTGATTGTGCATAAAATAAGTTATGTTCTATACTTGAAAATATTCCAATAGCCTTACTCTTGGTAATACAGTTCATTTATGTTTTCAAAATTGAATTGTTGGGTAGAAAAAGTTTTCGAAACACCACATACTTTACTTGATGATGTGCTTTGACGTGAAAATACCATGAGTTATTTAAATGTATGAGTCACATTCTTGATCCTTTAAGGTTCTTTATAATTCAATAAACAGGATTTAAAGTAGAGCAGGCATGCTCTACTTTTTCTGCCTCAGCCGAAGGCCACAAACGGGCTCTTATTAAACGTTGTAAGATTATGCCTTAATCTCACTGAACACATGTTGGGTGGAATAAAAGCAATTTTATTTCTGAAACAGTGCTCCACACAGCTCTCCGTCTCTATAATCTTATCCCAGCGCCTGCTACAGAATGAAAAGTCTTGCTGGCGTGCCAAAGCTGCTGTGTGTTTTGGGGAGGCTAAGAGATCAAGGTCCTAATTAAGAATTATAACCCATTAATGTACCTGTGCTCGACTTGGACGGCACCTACAGCCCAAAGACAAACTTGTATCCCAGTTGGAGAGGATTTAGGGGCCGTGTTCTCTGCTCTTGGTGAGACAGTGGTGTGAAGATGACGATAAGCCAAAGCTCTAAATCCCAGACTCAGCTGTCTTATCTGGAGCTGCTGGGCCGTGTGGCATGCTTTAATGGAGGCGGCTCACTGTCTGAGCTTTAGCTACAATCGCATTAAGATTCCCCTTCACCTCAACTAGGCTTGTTTGTTGTCAGGTTTTGATTGAATCTTGTGAATTAAGGTTTCATCTCTGTTAAAGTCACCCCACGGTTTAATTCTTCCGACTGCTGTGTTCCCGTGAAGGAACAGTTTAATTTAATCTTTTATCAAGTGAAAGAATGACAATAATGCTTCAACTAATAACACGCTAATATGCTGAAAAATAATCAAACTTCTTGTGTAAAACTGAAGATTTGCCTTTTTGCCCTCTATGTGAGCCACAAAGGAGCAGAACCGTAAATATATAAAAGAAATATCACTGATTATATGCACATGAAATGAATTCAAGTTTCACTTCAAACAAAACACCACTTTTGTTTGTTCTTTTAGCATCCTAATGACAGAAAAAATGGCTAGTTAACGAAGCTCTTTGAAACTGTGCAGTCGTTTGAAAAGAGACATTTACTTCTTTTCTCACTTTATTTTTTTCCTGCCACCTGAAAGGGAGACATTTAATTCTGAAGAAAAAATAAGTCAAGTACAAGTTAAACAAAATATTTATACAGCCAGAACTGAATATTAGTTCCACATGTATAACTTCTACTTTAATTTAGGAGGGTTGAGAAGTCAATGATAATATGATCTGGATGAAAAATTAAAGGTCAAAGTATAGGAGTACATCGCAGAGACATACCTAAAATATACACAGTAGAGATTACTTTCTGTAAATGGGAGCCATTTTAATTATTAGCGTCATTTATAGTCTGATGTTGTCTTGACAGACAAGGAAGAATTAAACAGATGTTTCACAAGTGTGTCTAATGAATTTGTCTACTGTCTGTCTTTCTCTGATAAGTCTATTAGTTTGTATTCATTTATCAATCAATGTCTGTAATCATTATATAATATAGTTGCTACCGATCCTTAGCTAGAATAAAAGGCTGTGCATGAACAATCACAGTAAAGCTAGAAAAAGTGCCAATATCATGGAGCCAATCCCAGCTGCCATTAGGCGAGAGGCAGGGTAGATCTAGGACTGGCCGCCAGCCAATCGCAGGGAGACAGACCCTATTAAAATCATCTGCATAGTATTTTGTTAATCAAAAAAATATGGGAAAGCTGATTATTCAGTTTGTCGATCAGCTTCACAAATGCAATAATGCTGCTTTTGTCTTTTATAGTATCCATCCATCCATCCATCCATCCATTATCTATGCTGTTTATCATTAAGGGTAGCAGGAGGGAGGCTGGAGCCATTCACAGCTGGCATTGGGTGAGAGGCAGGGTACACCCTGGACTCGTTGCCAGTCACTCACAAGTGTTTTATGATATTCTCAATTGAATATCTTTTGATTTTTGAACTGTTGGTCAGAAAAAACGAGATATTTGAAGACATCACGTTTGACTGAGAAATTGTGATGGGCATTTTTCACTAGCTTCAGGATATGAACACTGTGTACAGGGTCGGCTGGCTGCCCCCTCACAGCCAGTAAGTCAGATAGAGGCTGGTTGGATTGACCTTGTTTCAAAATGATAGACTGGTCTGGCAGTACCTCTGGCATTGTTGCGCTTTTGTTATTATCCTCCCTCTGTTTACCCCCCCTCCCTCCCCCTATCCACCCATAAACACACACATGCACATGTGCACGTAGCACACCCATACCCCCAGTGAGTCCCAGTCTGTTTACTCAGGTGCCTGCTCGCTCACTGCAGTGATGAACTCCTGTTCAGACTTTAACACTCTGCTGCCTCTCAGGCAAATGCCAAAACAAATCTTGTCATAATTAGCAGTAATCCTGCTCATTACCGTCTGCTTAATTATCCTATTAATAGCACTTCCTGGGAGAGCTTGTTTGCTACGCAGGCAAATGTTTGTTCCTAAATTAGCAGACAAGAAGACAGCTCCATTGTTCAAACAGCAGCTTTGACAAAGCAGAACAGGCAGGATTAACAGCAGACAGAACGGGCCACAAGCTCATCTCCGCTTGGCGCTGACAGGCAGGGAGGAGGCAGCCTGGGCCAACAACAGCACTCTTATCCTGCAAGCTGCTGTATAATCTACATAGTCAAGTACACACAATCAGTGCAAGCAACTTGTCATATCAGAGCTGCAGTGTAGTATGAAATAAGCATGAGCGACAAGAATAGAACAGGCTACAGGTGCGCTAGGAATAACTCTAATTTACTGTGTTTTTAAATGTGTCCAATGTTTAGTTTTCCATTGCTGTGAATGGAAATAAAGCCACTGTGTTGTTCTTAATAGGATCCAGTCAGATGCCTCCGACCTGAGAGCCAAGAGCATTATTGGAGCACCCTGCAGACAACCACCCGACTAACCTCATTACATTGCAGGTAACAAGACACTAATGTGGACTTACAAGGCTGTGTGACTTTCAAAGGGAGAGTTGTGCCTACTTGCAATCTTGTAAGGCGATAGGCTTATCGGGGTAAAAATGGAGGTATTAGTGAATTGGATCTGTCTCATCCATCCAGCCTCCCAAGTTTCCAAACAAGGCTCCAGAGGAAAGCTTTTAAAGTAAATAAGGCAAGTGCTCAGAGCGAGGTGAGGACCAGCCACACAGAGCTATGCACACTAACCTAAGCAGACCCAACACCTCACGCTCCAGCAGGCCTATATATTATAAATGACCCTCTCTCTTTCCTCCATGCACCAACCCCCTATACATACACAGTGTGCCATAGCTGGAGTAAGCAGAGCCCGGTCTGTGGAGCCTGCAGCACTGTCAGCCCATTGATGTACAACACTCTGCCCTTTGTTCCTTGTACACAAACACACTTTCCACATTAATATTTCACAGGAAATGTACTCCGTGCTTGTGATTTAAAGCCTTTTCTTGTTAACAATGCTGTTTTCTCTATTCTGTTGCACTGAATTATGAAGGCAACTTGTCAAAAAGAAGACATGCCCATTATATTATAATACTCCTGGAGATAAATGATTACTGGCAAGGCACGTGTGACTTAATCCACTGTGCCTCGCTGTGTTCTAGTTCAAACATTTTCCCTGAGGTTGCACTTGCAGCTATTAGTTAAGAGCATGGCGATGTGTTTAATGTGGTGTGCATACAGTATTTGTGAGTGAGCATTTGTAATGTGTGTACACATTATGCACATATGCATATTATACAATTCTTTATTGCTGATGTATTTTTGTCAGATCTGTTTGTCGGAGTGTGAGAAAATGTACAGCCATGTGATGTCGCTTGTTTGTTCTTGTTGTCAGAGAAAAGGCAAGGATCAATGGATTTTCCTTGCAAGAGTGAAACATGACAGACATAACGAAAGCCTTTCATGAGAAATGAATGAATAATTCATGGGCGCTCTCTGGCTGTGCTTTGTTGTGTCTCATACAGATGGGATTACAGAAGGCTAGATCTTGGAAACATATGAAAGATTAATTTGTGATCTGGGACACTGCTTGCTTACAAAAGGACTAAATAATGATTTTACTGAGAGTGGCAGGGATCTGGGGATGGGTGTGATGTGCACAGGGGGCTGGACACAAAGAGCCTGCAGAGAACACAGCACTCAGAATAATGTGACCTGACAGATATTCAAAAACTTTGTGCAAAAAGTGAACTTCAGCTCTCGAACAGTTCTCTCATTACTTTGATTTTTGATGTGATGCAATAAAAACTAAAAGACAAGTTGGTGTTAGAACAGCATTATTAATCATTTTCTTTGTAATGATCCCTTAAGACTACAGTCGGTTTCGTTTACTGCATTTCACACAGGCAGGTCAGACATATACTGGCTACAAAACATCTTCCTGAGATTTTCGGGATATTCTGCCTTGCTCATGGACACCTTAGCCACGCAGGTGCTTTTTGAATCCCGGCCGTCCAGCTGAACCCCATCATTTAACAATGGTAAACTAGGTGCTCTTCACTCCATAGCTGACAAATGTCGAATTAGAAGGTTGCCTGAAAAAAACTAATATCTTTTCAAAAGAGCCCTCCAATAATTCACCAGGGGGCACGAGAAGCTGTTGTCTGGTGTCTCCCAGATGGCTGAGACTCTAGGGTGGCACTGCTTGTTGTTTTTGATGAGCTGTGCATATACAAAAGCAAAACATCTGGAGCCGCCATGTGGCCTCTCCATTTGGCCAACCCCTTACCTCCCCGAGCCAGATGCACCCAAACAACTGTGAGCTAAACAGCATGAATGATTCATAGAGGAGTGAGAGGCGCAGCTCACACCAGAGACCTGCCAGCCACTTTGATTGGAAATCTGAAAAAGCTATGAATATGCACGAGACATTAAGCCTGCAAGGGGGGATGATTTGTCAAATGATCTGTATTTGACCAACATGGAGAAAGCTCCTGTGGTTTTTCTGATTAGAAAATAAGAAATTTAATGTCCAATTGCCAGAATCATTAAATTATTAAAATGTGTAAGTGGGTAGGTGCCATGGAAATGTGACTGTGGCTTGGTGCTGGATTGCTTCCCGTGTCAAAGATAAGCAGACAGTGTGAAAGGAGAGGGATTCACACCTGCTCCATGACTCAGTTTGATCAAATTTAATTAGATTCTAAATTGGAGACACTTTGCATCTGATATCAGACCATTTATGCAGGAATCTATCTGCAGAAATGAACAGACTGTTGTGGTGAAAATACTTGCAGTCATTAGACTCAGTGCTGTGAAAAATTTAACTTTGCAGTTTTCATTTTATATATCTTGTGGAAACCACAGTTTCTGAAATCACATCCATGAGAAGAAGCAGACCTGTTTTTCCAAAACATTTTTGTAAAGTACCACGATTGTCACACGAAGAGTTTGATCTAATACGTCAAATTAGATCATACTCTAATTTTATGTACAGTGGGTACGGAAAGTATTCAGACCCCTTCACTTTTTCCACATTTTGTTATGTTACAGCCTTATTCCAAAATGGATTAAATTCTTTTTTCCCCTCATCAATCTACACACAATACCCCATAATGACAAAGTGAAAAAAGTTTTTTAGAAATTTTTGCAAATGTATTAAAAATAAAAAACTGAAATATCACATGTACATAAGTATTCACACCCTTTATTCAGTACTTTGTTGAGGCACCTTTGGCAGCGATTACAGCCTCAAGTCTTCTTGGGTATGATGCTACAAGCTTGGCACACCTGCATTTGGGGTATTTTTCCCATTCTTCTCTTGAGAGGATCTTCTCAAACTCTGTCAGGTTAGATGGGGAGCGTCGCTGCACAGCTATTTTCAGGTTGTCCTTCTGGAAGGTTCTCCCATTTCCTCAGAGTAACGCTGGAGCTCTGTCAGAGTGACCATCGGGTTCTTGGTCACCTCCCTGACCAAGGCCCTTCTCCCCGATTGCTCAGTTTGGACGGGCGGCCAGCTCTAGGAAGAGTCCTGGTGGTTCTGAACTTCTTCCATTTACAAATGATGGAGGCCACTGTGCTCTCCAGGAGCTTCAATGCTGCAGAAATTTTTCTGTACCCTTCCCCAGATCTGTGCCTCGATACAATCCTGTCTTGGAGGTCTACAGACAATTCCTTTGACTTCATGGCTTGGTTTCTGCTCTGACATGCACTGTCAGCTGTGGGACCTTATATAGACAGGTGTGTGTCTTTCCAAATCAAGTCCAATCAATTGAATTTACCACAGGTGGACTCCAGTCAAGTTGTAGAAACATCTTGAGGACGATCAGTGGAAACAGGATGCACCTGAGCTCAGTTTTGAGTGTCATAGCAAAGGGTGTGAATACTTATGTACATGTGATATTTCAGTTTTTTATTTTTAATACATTTGCAAAAAATTCTACAAAACTTTTTTCACTTTGCCATTATGGGGTATTGTGTGTAGATTGATGAGGGAAAAAATTAATCCATTTTGGAATAAGGCTGTAACATAACAAAATGTGGAAAAAGTGAAGGGGTCTGAATACTTTCCGTACCCACTGTATTACTGAATGAGACGGCAGATTGCAAAATGTGGGGCAGCATGTTCACAAAGTCACTGTAATGTATAATATAGTAAACATGAAGTGTGACCAAGAAATCACCATGTTTGCTATAAAATGACTAATTTGTCCTTGCAAAGGTATGATGTCATGCCATGGATGTCTTTTCATGTCATAACACTGTAAATATTGTTCACTTCAAATTAAATGTTGCCTTGCTGGAAACATTCTCACTGGAGATTAGTTAATTTGTTTAAAACAGAAGATATGTTTTACTTGATCTGAAAGGATTTAGGATATCCCACAATTAAGTCTTCAGTCAAATATGGTAGCACTTATTGGCCTTTGACATACACATTGTTCTGCATCATTGCTACTTGCTCGCTGGCTGGTTGGCCATTTCATTTGATTTTACTCAAATGAGGCTGAAAATCGTTGAAGTCCTCTTTCTTAATTGCATAAATTATGGCGCTGTAGGCTGTATTACAGAATATAGTTTTACTAATCACTACTTCATTTTTGGTGAATTTTGCAAAACTAAACCACTTTCCCGGATACTTTACATTTAACCAATATGGCTTTAAAACTGTCCTATCTCTTCTCTTTTCTCATTTCCTGTACCTTTGGGATATTTTCTGTTCCTACACGTTATTTTCAAATTATGAACATTTTACAAGAGACAAAAGACAGAAGTCTTTGGGATATGTTTGCAATAAAGGAAGAGAAATATTGGCAAGAATCCTGCTGAGGCAGTTACTCAGCAAAGTCAGCGTTGATGGAAGTCAATAAAATGTTAGCTTTTGGAATGAATGAATATTCATTGTTATAAAATTACACATCAATTCAGTTTGTAAGTATAGATGTAGAGCAGTGAAGTGTGATGTAGAGACCAGGGTGTAATGATGTGTCTCAGAGATGAGGTGGTCACCGGCTATAAATGGACCAATAAACGCGGAGAGCTGCTGAAGCGGGCCTGTGGAGGAATGTGTCATCAGAGCACTGACAGCATGTTAGACTCAGCACTGATGCCATTCACTGTCTAATGAGATGAACTCTCGCTGCTAATTAACCCATCCATAACTCCCAGTGCTCGATTCATCATCGCACAAAGCTTAGTGAACAGAGACACACATAAGGACAACAAAATGTTCAGACCTGCCTCATGTCTCTGCAGAGGTTCGGAGTGTTTGTTAAATGAGGGATTATGTTTTGGGAAACAAAAATTCTTAAAATTGTTTTGTAAAAGATGAGCCATTACTTTTTTTTTTAAAGTCTGTTCATACTTGGCATAGTGTAGGGGGCCTGATCACAAATGGGACAGTATTAGATACCAGTGTAATCAGGGTCCATCTAGAAGTGGTGAGGCACGGGTGTACATTTACTCGAGTACTGTACTTAATTACAATTTTGAGGTACTCTGCTATTTCCATGTTAAGCTACTTTGTAAATCTATTCCACTATATTAGATTATTAATACAAAACATAAATCACCTTATAAATGATGATATACTATTATAGGTTAACCTACCCAGCAGTATAGAAAGGAGTTAAAATGAGCCCCACCTTTACCAGCTACATCATTTAAGTGATGTACACATTACTGCATCACCATTTATAATACAGCAATACAGTAAACAAAATTGGTCAATCTGCATAATGAGTACTTTTACTTTAGGTACTTTGTCAGTACTTTTGTATTTTTACTGAAGAGTTTGATTGCATGACTTTTACCTAACAGAGTAACAAAGTATTTTTACATTATATTTATTTCTACTTTTACTTAAGTAAAACATCTAAATACTCATTTCACAACTGTAGCCAGGTGTCAGAGATAAATTAACAGCAACAGTATCACCTACATACATATACTGTACATGGTGTATGCATATACTGTGTATAATTAGATCCGATACAGGAGCCCTCTAGCAAACATGTTGGTTGTCAAGCTGTAACTTAAGAGATCTGATGTTAAGTGTTGGCTCTGATATCTGTGGAAAAGAAACTGGTTATTTGCATTCAAGATGCATTCTTAATGTGTTGTGTGAACTGCAATCTGCTTTAGAGAGATCTGGACACAATCTGGATACACAAGACACTAAAGGGCCAATACTTTACCTTCAGAAAGCCTTTTTATTATCACAGCTGTTACTGGAAATGTTACGTTTATGTGGACAGTAAATAGCTTTGTGTGTGTCTTATGAGACGTAGTGACTGGATAGATTTAAGTGACCTTAAATTGATGCAGGCTAATCTGCTTTGATATTCACTCATAATCCAATTAATAAAACCTGGCACCTCTGTTGGAAGAGTTTTTATACGTCTTCACCTGTGAACTCTGTGTTTTGCCTGTCTGCGACTGTCCTCAGTTTATTGAAAGTGAAACCCCTCTCAAAAGGCTTAACAAGTGTCTTAACAAACAAACCTGCATATTTCTTGATCCTGAGCAACTGATAATTATGTCTGCATGTTGGCTCCAATAACGATATGTATGGCTGTTATTAACCCCAGCTTTAGCATAGTCAATGATGCAGGGAACACTTGTATTCATTAGTACATTTGCATCAACAAAGATTACTCATTTACTGTGAACAATTGCATTAAAGTGATAGTTTCTTCTAGGCATTAAATCATTTATAGAGACGAGGCTTTCCTAATCGACTGAGCTCACAGGAGTTGTTTGATAGTCAAGTCTATGTTGTGTGGTAGCAAGCTAATTATAGCATCACAGTGTGGTAGCATAATAGAGCAAAACAGCAATATTGGACTATTGTACAAAATTCGGGATTAAGTTCAATTCCAGCTTTTTTTACTTGGGGTGCCAACATTACTAAAAATCTCACATCCTACAGTATCATAGCGGTTGTGTTTAGAGAAGGTCATGGTTATGGAAGATAAAATATGGTTACCATTAGGTTACAAAAACACTTTAACTTTTACGTTAAGCTCTGGGAAAAATTACAGTAATTTAGTAACTGTGACAGTGGGCAACATCCAGATCCTTTCACCCCCCCGTCTAGCTACATGTAGGGACACTACTTCCTGCACTGGATGTAAATCATGAGAATCGTCTCAGAGAATCACGAGAATATGAACGTTATTTCTCAAGACACTGGGCCAAACGCAGAGATTATGTTGATGTTTTTCACTTTTTAAATTATTTCACAGAACTCCTTAACACAAGGAAGCACCGATCTCCAGGATCTCTGTTTCTTCTATTTGGTGCCACCTATGGCGATAAGCCGTAATTGCAGGTGTTTTTGGACCTCACTCAAACAGAGATTTAAACAGTGTCCTCGCTGATTAGGTTTTCTTCTTTTTTGTGAATTCGCACTTGTTTCATCATCTGTAGTCGTTAAGCTTTTCTTTGTTTGTGCGGCCACAGTGACCAAATACTCACAATGTTACCAGAGACTGGATAACAGTGCGCTGCTTCCACCTACCCTTTCTGGTGGACCAACCACTCGGTGATGGATACCACTTTTTTTTCCCAGTAAAGTCGACTCAGCAACCAGTTCATAATACCAACGAATACTGCAAATGTAAGGGCTTTCATCAGTCAACCCCTATGGTTGACTGATGAAAGCCCTCAATCTTCAACTGAAAATATATAAGATTGTAACTTTAAGTACCACAGTTATCTTAATCAAATCATGGTCACTCTTACAGTTACCTTATTGTGAGTAAGATAACCTGGTTAAGGTGTTGACCTCACTGTCACAATAATTGGATTAGTGCATGTCAACAAACTGAATGATGCAATGTTTCCTTTGGGCCAAATTAAACGGCACAGTGGTCTAAATTTAACACACTAAGACGCAGCATGGAACAGTGAACTCAATGAAGCCAGGGTTGTCTGAGGAAACTAAGGGAAAGTGAGAATATAATGACATACTGCTGGAAACTTTTTATGATTTGTGCCTGTTGGATTCTTCCATTATTCACATTTCTACAGAATCCAGTTTTCTAATGTAGAGATGCTGTATTTTTTTTTTTTTTGCTCAGCTTGTGTAACAATACATTGCTTTGCAGTGAGGGACACAGATGAACAGCATTAGTGCCCTTGTATGAGAATTAGATTGTGCCCTTCTGCTTGTATTTGATTCTGCTTTATTGCATTGATGGCAGCTTTCAATTTCCCCCAGTTCCCTTTGGTTTCAGAACTAAGCTGCGTAAAAAAGGATTAAGATTATGCTTTGAACGAGTCATCACTTTAAACTACAGATGGAGTTTACAGTTCAAAAGGGATTATGAATATTAAAGAGGGCATTTTTTTCTTTTCAAATGATTGGGTTTTGCTCCAGTGCATTGCTGAATCACACAGCATACACAAATTCAAAGGATTAAGCAAACATAAATCTTCAAGGTCTCTCTTATGACTCGTTCTGCATTTGAATTACCTCTGAATAATATCCAATTAAATATGGCATTGTTTTAAAGACAAACAGGCCTGTCACAGAGGCGGAGTGAAAGCACAAGAGGTGGAAGTCCAAAGATAATCGGTTTGCTTTGATTTGCAGAGGGCTTCATTTGATCAAAGGCTTGAGAGCTTTTTGCTCTTTTTTTTGAGTTTTGACAGACAGCACAACTGTTGAACAAAAACCTTTTACTGTAGTCTGCTTTTCTGATTGTCCATCACTATGGGAAAAATTAAACGGCAATTCACTGGTTGATCCAGGTAGTCACAAGCTATGTTTTTTTAATGACATTGCTAAAGTCATTTTTAATTGGTCATCATCTTGATATGGAACAAAATAACAAGTATATAAAACATATGGGTTGATGCTATTCATGTCTCTATGATATATTTAGTTATTTTTCTTTTTGTTAATATTGGAAAGCAGAAGTTTATAAACTTCACTGAAAGAAGGACTAGACCATTTCCATGGCAGACATTTTGCATTTTACAGCTGGAGAAGCATAGGTGTAATTAATGTCATTAATCAATAACACCACACACATTGCCATTAGGTTCTCAGTAACAGTAACTCTGTGTAAAGTAAAAATTTTTCTTTTTTACATTTCAGTTATTAAAATTAGATGCGATACAAAGTGTAAATTAATGAAAACAAAAACGAGGCACTGGATTTTGTTAGCTTTGAACATAACCAAGCAAGCTGTTTCCCCTTATAGTAAGTTAAGCTAATCACTTACTACCTCTAGCATCATATTTAGCATATTTCCCAAAAACTCAATACCATTCCTTCATTACTTTGTAAGTAGTACATACCATATGCAAAAGATTAGTAGTGATAGAAGTATATTGTAAGCTTTAGTTTTCCTAATGTTAACTAAGGTGGCTGAGTCATTGGCTATGAAAACTAATACTAATACTACTTAATAATGCTTACTATGCTTGTTTTGTTTAATTCACAGCTAATTAAAAAAATAATAACTTGGAAGAAAATTAGAAATAACCACTGAGGATCTGAATTTGACACCAGCTGAGAAAACAGTGTCAATAGCTGTTCTGCAGCTTTCAATCATATCACATAGTTTTCATCAGCAGATGGAATTTAATCCAGTTGCCATGGACCTGCAGATTTACATTTTTAAATGAGTAAAAAAAAAACATTTTAACATGATGACATGTTGACAAACTCCATTTGCTGATGAGGAAGTATATGATAGATATGATTGAAAGCTCCAGAATGGCTCCAGCTAATAAAAGGACTTTGTGACAGTGTTTTCTCAACAACGGCTAAATGATTACATGAAATAAAAACATGCTCTCTTATCCCTGTATTATTTCGATGTGGGGCCATAACCTTGAGCATATTTGATTTGTAATGAATCACTGAAACATTTCAGTGTTGAAACCCCAGGTCCAGGTGAGTGTAACAGAGATACAGGCCATCATGAAATAGAAAGCTCATATCTCAAATCTGTTTGGGAGCAAATTACTGGCCGGGTCGATGACCAGTAAGCACATGAATGGATCAATATCTTCACTCTGAGGGAACAGTCTTCACTTATAATGACAATGTATTGACTTTTTAATAACCGCTCATGTTTCAGCAGTGCTAATCATTTTGCTTCCCCTGAAAATGGATCTCTGTGTGTGTGTGTGTGTGTGTGTGTGTGTGTGTGTGTGTGTGTGTGTGTGTGTGACTGAATGGGTGGATGGGTTTCCGTGTGTGTGTATTTGTTTATTTATAAAAGGTCATGCATGCATAACTGGCTGCATGTAGCATGTCTGTGTGTGGTGTAGCATCTGTGCGAGGCTGAATGTGTGCGTTCATGTGTGTCAACATGTGTCTAGGTTCCATTTATGGAATTAAGTCGAACTTGAGACGACTAATTGCCCCAGTCTTGCTGTCAAATATCTCACCAGCTGCTTAATTTTAAAACAGGTTTTTTTGCGGCTGCAAAACGAGATGCTTGTGGTAACTGAGAACCACCTGACAGGTCACTTTGACGGTCCAGCTATTATGGCCCTTAAACCGTCCGCCCAGCTGTGCAGCGGTCCTGAGCTGCAGGTTTGGAGGTACAGTGGCCAACATGAGGCAGCCTGTTCTGACAGACTGCCCCCTATGAATAAATGATGGACTGTGTGTGCAATGGTCGACGACTGAAATAGCAGCACCTCTGACGTGCTACTGCTTTCATCTTTCTCTTGTTCCAACAGCTAGAAGATGCAGGCTACACACACAATTTCACTGAAACAAGCTCATGAGTTTATACAACAATCAATACAACTGTGTGTGCATTATTCAAGTAGAGTATGTCATACTTTAGTCTATAGTTAAGCCTGTGCTTTACTATGGGTATGTTTTTATTTGTAGAAAAATATTTTTAATATACATATTTTTAAGGCATGGCTTTGTTTACCTACAGAAATACGGTTGTAAATGAGTTCTAGCCGTGCTAGCAGCATTGCTCTAAGGATGAGAACCTCCTGTCATTCAGTTGGTTGGTCCACTGCTGATAGCACCCATTGCCTATGGGATTGGCTATTTTTTCTACAAATAAGAATTTTCAAATATGCTATAATATAAAAAAACAGTGGCTTTTGATTTCTTGTGCCTTGAATAGCTGGAATCTGTATTTGTTATTTTTGCACCTTTTTGTTGGTTTTTGCACTTTATATCTACAATTCATTGACATGTACATATAAGCCAGTATTGAACACTCTGACTTCATTATGTGGCTATGGGTAGAACTCAAGCCTAATGGACTCATATATTTTAAAAGAGAAATTACATAGATTCCTCATACTATTTTCTTCATTATTTTGGGAGGAGGGCCTCTAACCCCTGGCAGTGGTGATGTACTTGCATGAAAATCAATACTTTAGAGTTTTGAAAGAGATACATTAGTAATGCTACCTGTTAGCTTGCTATAAGTGCTGTCCAGCTCTCTCTTACACTGTTATCTCGGCCTTGAAGGTTGCCATTATGATAGCACTGAAATTTCTAGACATTTGAACTAAATGTTGGCACAAATGCGTGCATAGGATTGAAAGTCCACTGTCTAATCTCACGAGTTCTTTTTTCTGAGCCCGTTCCTTGTGAAAACCTAAAATCATTCCCTCTGTGTATACGCATACAGAAAATGTAAAACCTCATGTAAGTGTTAAACGACTCTCCATACCACCTTCTGAATGTAATCTGAGTGACAGACGGATTTGTACATGTAGGTGAAAAGCAAATATAACCCTGAGTGCAATTTTCTTTCCTACTTGTGTGTACCTCATTGCAGTATTCAGAGAGAGGAGAGGAGCGAGAGGCTCTGTGTTAAGTGTCTTATTAGTGGGAAATGACTGCAGTGTCAGGCGAGCCCAAGCTGTCACAGTGCACCCATCATTAGAATAAGCATGAGAAGCTCTTGTCGTGGATGGAATCACATTTTAATCCCCACCACATTATTACTGTGGTGCGGAAGGTCAGCACTCAGGCACATTTAAGCAGGAATAAACCCCCTTGAGAGCTTATGATAATGTCTTCCCTCAATGGGAAATATTGGTCATATTTTAGTTTCAAGCTTTTTGTAGAATACGGCACGGCTAATGAAGAGCCTAATGTAATGCAGCTGTGCGGGCCGCCATGGTAACCATGAATAATTCACCCTACTTGTTCTTTGGTTTCCTGGTCTCAGGAGGGTTCTGCCTATATTGTCCATTATGACAGACCATTATCCAGCCTTCAGCCTGCTAGCTCTCAGATGGTGCGCAGAGCCCATTTGTTACCCCTCTTGCCCCTGGTAACCTTCAACCAGCTGGAGAGAATGATTGAGACTATACCGTTATATAAACATGAGAGTAAGAGGTGCAAGAGGCAAGAAAACGAAGAGACCCCTCCACACCAGGGAATTCAAGGAGGCCCTTCCATTTCATTACAAGTGCATATTACATCTGCCTCCAAAGCTACCAGTTACTGTTTGAATACAAATTACACCAACAGACCACTATGATATATTAATGTGCATTGTGCATGTCCTGTTTTGAAAATGTATTTAGATGCTTTACATATTTAAAAGTAGCAGTACCACAGTGGAAAAATAAAAGTCCGCCTTTCAAAATATTACCTAAGTATGTAAGTACTGTCAGCAAAATGTACTTGAGGTGTCAAAAGTAAAAGCACTCACGATAAACAATGGTTCACATCAGTGTTAGAATTTATATATGTCATTCAATTGTTAAAAGCTGCTCTGGAAAGGGGTACTCCCCATTTTACACATCAAAGATTATATTCCACACATTCATCATCTTTGTTAAAACTTGGTGGGTATATTACCCAAAGTGTGATTCAGGTGCGTTGTGCTAGTAGCAGCTAATGTAGCCTCGTGCCGCTAGCCTCAAGCGGAGATTGAGGAGCGGGCCACGAAAGGTCTACTAGTGAGGCCACTTCTTTCAAACTCCACACCCCCAGGTTTTTTTTTTTTTTTACATTTCAAATTGTAGTCTTCAGTCCAGACCGATGCTGCAGTCACTCCAGTGATATCACTTGAGACAATTTATCAGATTTTGCGCTGCTCCCTGTGAAGCCACAAAAGGATTTTTCTCAGCTTTATGCTGTTTTCACTTATGCAGTAGTACTCCCCACACCTGTATAAAAAAAAAGACGACATCTTTGATTCTGGTGCAAGGATTTTGAGAATGTTAAAAGAATTCAATGCTAAAACTCTTTTAATGCTGTAGCTGATTGAGGTGGAGTTAATTTTAACTGCCTAGTACAGGGTTTAGTAGTTTAATCAATAATAATGCATCGTATTTTAAGTGACCAACATCTTCTTAATCTTCTCATCTGTAATATAAAATTTTCTAAGAAACTATAACGAGGTCTATGAAGTGCAAAAAGTGTCAAATTCTTCTGCAACTAGTCATTTTGTCAAGCAAACCTGGCTTCTCTGAATGTGAAGATTTTCTTTTTTGTTTTGTCATAGATGACACTGAATTAAATGGATTCAAGTAAAGAAGCAGCAACGAATACATTCAAGAATGTAAAGGGAATTAGTTGTGTGATTGTTGTTGGTCTGGAATCTAGTCAGTATTGGGAAGGCCACTTGAGGAGGTGTGATGCATTTGATCTAGTCATTAAGACGGGCAGGGTGCTCTGCGCCCTGGTACCTCAGCCATTCTAAATCAATGCCTGTGGCGGGTCTTAAATCAATGAGTGTGTTGCATCTCAGAGACTCATCAGTGGGCAGTCCCCAGAGAGCTTGGATAGCAAGAAAGAAGGAGAGGGAGATAGACATTGGAGGAGGGAGGGGGTACACTCTTAGCTACTGACCTCCGTAATTACCCTGTGCTACTGCCTGAATTCAAATGTGATCCGATTGAGATAATTGCTTATTAGAAACGCCATTGAACCTTACTCCAGTCACAGCTCTCTGTGATGTCCATGTGGACAATCCTGAACCTATGTCATGCTGTGGCCCAGCCGCTGCTATGCTAAGGCTTGATGTTTAGCAGAGGAGTGAATTGAGACTGATGTTTGTGTTCTTGTGATTCCAGCCCAGCCATTGTCCCAAGGGCATGGCAGTGTAATCAGGGCCGTGATAGCATCTCTTGGGGGAGGAGGAGGAGGAAGCAGGGCCTGTGGGCTGATCCAGAGGGCAGATATATTTATCTAGGTAATGAGAGCCCAAACACTGTGGCTCAATGGGGAGGGCCGGGGACATGGCCTAGTGCGCTGAGAGACCCGCCAATGCCATGGCGGCGCAGTCCCCATGCTGCTCATTAAACTTCCATCAGCGTGTGGTCACCATGTTCCTGCCAGGCCTCCAAAGTGCCCGTTATTAATTCATGAAAGCACACCGCACATGTGATTGAGTCTGGCGAGCAGTGAAGCATTGAGGCACGAGAGATGGGGGAAATATTGTCTCTGAACACCCAACCCTCCACCAAACCCCTCCCACACGTTCCCCCTGGCAGTGTGCCCTTGAAAAAAAAAAAACGGAGACAGAGACACAGATACACTATGTTGTGAAACATTAATAGCCACTGCTGCAGTTTGCCTACAGCTGGAGAGAGAGCAATGCAGGTCATGAGCGAAAGTGTGTGTGTGTGGGTGTGTGAGCACATTTATGAACGTATATGCTTCAGGATGTGCATACATGTTTTGAGCCCATTTGCTTTAGTGTTTTATAAATGTGGAGGAGGTGGTTGTGTATTGTCAAGACATCCTGTGTGAATACATTACCAACAAACACAGTGTTGTTTTGGGATGGGACGCTTGTATATATGGTGAGCCAGCCGCTTTTATCTTTGCTCCACAGACGTGCTCTCTAAAGCTTGTGTTGGGAGGGCCGCTTTTAAAAAGGAGACAGTAAATTGGCCTGGATATGGATTGTTGCAATTGAATTTAAAACATTCGCTCCAGGATAATAAGGGTTGCTATAGAGAAAATCTAGGAAATGCATTTGGTCGTTAGAGCATGGAGGGATGGGACTAATGGCGTACGTGGGTGGGCCGGGGGTGGAGGTAAAAAACGATGAAAACCATTTTTAGGATGAATGGGTTATTTCAGGCAGAGAGCAAGAAAACGGGGGGAGGGGGAGGGGTGAAATAGAAAAGGGGAGACGAGGGAGTCTGCAAGAGAGAGGGGTGCTACATGATTTCAAATTAACCATTATTGTAGGCTGTGACATGTATTATGTCTCCTGAGGCTCCGAATCTTGAGCTCATTTTCACGGAGAAGAGGGGAATAAGAGTCCAATGTCACAGTTTGAACGTGTACAGCTGGCTTGAGCTCCTCATCTTACGGCCAATTATAACTCCTCTTCTTCCAAATCCTTACCCCAGCTCTCCAAGGCAAATCTCACCATGCATAGCATATTGTTAGCCTCACTCGATGTCCAATTAACAGAATCCCACCCCCCTCCCCAACCCCACATCCCACCACCCCTACCCCTGCAGTGGAAAATAAGGCACTGACCACTAAAACTGTGTTAAGCTGTAGCACTCTTTATTTCTGTAATGATAACATAATAGCAATGGGAATATTTAAGAGTTATTATGTCTATGCAAGGAAAAATGTAACAACTGTGTAATCACTTCCTGATATAGACGTTTTGTTGGTGTCACAAGTGGGAAGTTATTAGCACTGTTCTGTTTGTATCATCATTAAAATTACAGATCATGAACTATAATATATCTATACCTCCCGTCAACAGAAGCAAAGAAATGAAAATAGTAACTTAATCACTTTGGTATGAATATATAAACCAGCAGTTCATATCTGCTTTTCTGACAGTGATTGAGCTGTTCTTTGCGGTATGAGCCATTAAGTTATGTATCTACTGAAGCTCATCTGATAATCGGCGTTGGGAGGGGCCAAAGATTAGACAGACAATGAAATTGACCTTGTCCTAGCCTGTGAGGAAGACAAAAAGAATACCTCTGCGTCAGCCTACCTTACATGGCTAGTCAAGCAGAAAAGACAAAAAGGCAACTGTTGAGGCATAGAGGAAGTCTCAGTACATTACATTAGCTTTTGTTTACTATCTTGAAATGTGAAAGGTGGCAGTAATGTTTGAACTCCTTTGTCAGATTTACCAGTGTGTAATTAATAAGACTCTTCATGTCATTAATAGCCACATTAAACTGCAGTGTTTATGATATCATTAGTCCAGTATGTGGTATCATTATCAGGTCGGTGGTAAATGTAACACTAAAATAATACCGAGAGGTTTAAGTCTAGTGTGAAACAAGCCATAATTATTACATGGCTTTTATTATTGACCTGATCAGCTGTTCTTAGCTGTTTTTGTCTGTGATAATAATTGCTCTGCAAGTACATCAACACTATAGGCCTTGCCCCGTGCTGCCCTTCCTGGTTACCCTGTTATAGATACAAGATATGAATAAAGCACTGAAGCCAAAACAGCATGACTACAGTGACTAGATGTCCATATCTCCCCTTTTATGGCTCACATGACCTGCTAATGTGGTAAAAATGGCAGGGCAGATACTTAGAAGAACAAGGGTCATGTCATGATTCTGTGAACTGATAACAGGGCTTCCTGATGGCAATCATAAATTTTACGGCGATGGTCACCTCAATATTACTGGTTTACCTTCATAGATCAAAAGGCTCTTAGTCCATACATAGCTATGACCCCTGCTGGCTCCATTCACCTATAAAAGTGTTAAAAATTAGTTTTTTTATTTTACCTTGCAGTATGAGAAGACATTGTGATGCAGTGGATATAGTGTTTGTTAAAGGAGACCTATTACGCTAATTTTTAGGCTCATACTTTTGTATGGGGGTCCTACTATAATATTTTAACATGATGTAATGTTCAAAAACATTTTATTTTTCTCATACAATGCATACTGTATACAGTTCTCTCTCTCTATCTTCCCTCTTTCCGAAGACTCAATTTTATCTCCTGTCTCTTTAAGGCTTCCCTCCCCAAAAACCTTAGGCTCCTCTGATTGGTCAGCTCCCACAAGACTGAGCAGGCCCCGCCTATCAACTCTCTGAAGGAGAACCACTTTTGTTGCCCACATTACCAACACTACGTTCAACAGGCTAACTTGCCAAATAAAACAACATAGCACGGCTTCTTCTGAAGTCCATTCATTCTTGAGATTGTATCATTACCAGCCCTCATTTAGAGAGCAGTCAGCGTAAAGTAACATTATACATATCAGTTTTGCAGGTGTTGTGGGGACATTTCCATCACAAATTCATCAAGTAAATCTGCTGGGTCTTCACTTCCTCGGATGGTGGGAGGACATGATGACTGTTGTGTGGGTTTTGCTCGCACCTTCGACATCTTAGTTTTACCAGAGCTAGCGTTAGCGAGATAACAACAATAGTGGACTGTGTGGTCGATTCAGGTTTTAAGCGGGCGGGATCATCATCCTACCTATGAACTGAAGCAGGTCACATGTTGGACAGATCCCTGCGCGTGACTTCACAAGAGAGGCCAAATCTAACCGGTGTGTTGTCACACACATTTACTGAAAGACGGAGCAGGAGAAAATGAAATGAAACCAGAAACGGTTGCGACAATGTGGCCATGTGGCACATGGACTGTATTTAACCCTTTGGTGACAATGTAAACATTTTCTAAGGTGAAAGTGATAAATGTTTGATTTCTTGGTTAATATGGGTGTAAAATACTTGTTGCAGGAACTGTGTACAGAGAAAACTTTATGTTCCTGTTGGCAAGTATTTTCCACTCTCATTAACTCAGAAATTTGTACATTAACACCCTTAGTATACAGTACTGTTGGGACCTTGGCTCAAATGTGACAATCATGTAGAGACTGCATCAGATTTTTTGCAGTAATGTCTACATCAGATGCAATATAAATTGGGTCACAAGCAAAAAAAGAAAGGAAGAGAAACCAGTGATCTGCTGCATACATGTAGGTATAAAGACACCACAGATACCCATGATACAGGTATCATAATACTTGTGTAAGCTAACTAAAAACCCAGAGCCATGGCAGCTGTGAAAAAACAACAGGGGTTAGCTACTTGGCTTAGGATCAGCCTGCTTCTGTTCCTGCTGACTGACTGGGATCTACATATTACCTGAAATTTGCACATGCATGTGCATACAGCATATAAATATACATCGACACATAGACAGCCTCACACCAGAGACGTGCCTCCTCTTTTGAACAAACCTCTCTCAGCTCCTCCAGGGAGCGATTTCTCGTCTCACCTTCAGAGTGAGAGGCATACAGTATTAGTTCACATTTACTGCAGCTTGGAGCGATGCGTGCTCTCTGCCAGCCGAGCAGAGATTTACCGCAGCCAAATGTGTGCCACCTGTCTGCCCTGTCTGTCTGCCACAAGGGCTGCTGCCCAAGATGAACCATTAGCAGACCTCTCTGCCACTGTCCCAGCTCTCACTGGGCAGGACAGTTGACATGCACTGACTCAGGTAATGTTACAGATCATGCACTTTTCCTTTTAGGTTAAATTCTATATGTGGCAATGCTGCACAAACATTTTGATGATCCAAGAAAAGTAACTGCCACAGAGGCATTTTGTTGTTATTTTAGCATTCAAATTGCTGCTTGAAACAGTCTGCTAAATCACTGGGATGCAGGACTTCCTGTAGCAGAGGGACATCTGCGTTATATGTGTCAGAAATGTGTTAGTAATGTAGTTGCATAGTCGCGAGGGGCGCTGTGGAGGAACAGCTCCCACTGGGAGACAGATGGCAGTGGCCACAGAAGTACGAGGCGTGTGCTGGCTCTGCACATTCACTGTAGGGCCAGATCTCAACACCTCACCCCTTTCGATTAATCAAGCCTGCCTTGGTTATTTAAGGCTGCTGATTAATCATGCAGGGATAACTGAGGTGATAGATTAGGGTTAAAGGAAAGTTTTGGGGATGTGAAGTTAAAAGGGTTTATTCAGGGGTAGTCTGGCACTGCAGCCAACAATCATCTGACCAAGGCACTGCAATCAGGGTTTCAGGACCTACTCATGCAATGAATTCACATATTCATCACTGAGAAAAATTCTCTTCCAACGCCATTAGTAATGTGATCTTTTGACTTGAGTTGCGCCAGTGCCCCCTGTCCATAAACAGACAGATCAAGGTCACAACCCACAGAATGCACTTAAGTTAACTCTCTTTCTTGGTATGGGAGTGATACTGTAGGTGGTAATGCAGAGGTGTTAATATAAAGGAGAGCCCTTTTCAAATTCATTATGAAGAAATGACGCTAAACCTTCCTTAAATGATTTTTTTACATCCGAGGTGGCATGAGTGTTAATTCATTCTGATGGGGAAGTGAGGCAACGAGAGCCTGAGAGCAGTGCTCTTCAGGCCTCTTCACTGGTAATTTAACTGCTGTATGTGAGAGGATATGCATACATCAACACTCAACACCTCAACACTTGCAATTGGCGGGGACTAGGAGGAATGTGTGAGTGTGCATGTGTCTCTCTGCAGCTCAGCAGAACATTGGCATTGAATCTGCACAAGGAGCCATCAGAATAACATTTCAGTCCCTTGCTATGTGAATGATAGCTGATGTTAAGAGTTGAGAAATCAGGATTGCAATTACTTGTGTATATGAAAACATGCTTCATCGTGTGTCAATAAGAGGCTCCTTTAAGCTGCAGGCCTATCAGTGTAATCACAGCATTAGGTTGTAGTGAATAAAGTCTTGTTCATGAGCAGGCATTCCCTCTGCACTGCAATAACAAGTCCTTGGTTTGCTAATGAGGTCTAAAGTGAGACAGTCTGGTGTGCTGTTAAATGGCAGGGAGAGCTGTGAGGATCTTATTCTAACACTTAAAGCTGACTTGATCTTCTGTCTTTACTCTTGCCAGCTGCTCTTTGCTCTGACAGACACGAGCACATTCCTTGGAAAGAAGATTCTGGTTGAGCCATTTACCTGCCAATCAAAACCGAAGGGGTCAACCCCCCCGGGGATAGCATGCTCTTGCAGCCTCAGTTCGTCATGCACTGTGGGTCTGCAGATGAACCTTGCCGCATGTGTGTTGATGTAGGATCATTTGAGCATGTCAGCGCACAGCCAGTACACCACGTCTATAAGGGGCCACAGTTAAGTTTACACTAATTAATGGGGCTGAACTGTTCAAGGCAATGCATAGCTTTCCAAGCACTAGGACCCAATTCTATATTTAAATTGTAGATGCAGCAGGGTTATTTCCAGCTGGGAACATTATCCAACACATTCTCATTTTGCTGAATCCGAATGAAAACTGCCACCTGAGTGCACAGATTGGGAGACTTGAGAGGCGCTTGTTTCTTCCTTTTATAAATATATAGCAATATACAAAATTTTACTTATTTAGAGTTAAAGTAGTAAGTAATATCAGCAGAATATACTTTAAAATGTGCAGAACAGTCATTTTGGGTGTTAGAATATTATGTACATATTATTATTAAGGCATTCAATTGTAAACAGGATTGTAATCTTTTAGTTGGTTAAGGTGGAATTTATATACTTATTTATATTACTATATAACAATACTTTATATTTTATAGGCTGATCATATGTTTTTATGCAACTTTTTTTAATCTGTAAAGTTTATAGTAGAACCTGGCTCATAATTTGGCTGTCTGAAGTCATTAGTCAGTTAAGGTTGTCACAGATTCATTGGTATCAGTACATAAGTAACAAGAAACTGCAGTACAGACATGCCAGAATATGTTAGCGGTTATCCAGTAACAGTGTTATCATTATATAATTTCCCTCTAAATACACATCTTGGTCTTTGATAACAAATCAAAGGGATTCATTGGCTAATATATTGTTTTGGGGTTTTTTGATCCACAAATATTGATATTTGTATCTACCTCAAAGTTCAGTATTTGTCAGGATCTAATAACTACTGGCACAGTAGAGCATAATATCAAGTAGTGCAATACTTATATCATGAATGTCAGTACAATATTTCTCATACTAATAGCTGTCTAAAACCATAAAGGAAACACACCAAATGTAAAGCATTACTTTCATGTTTTCTGGTGCCATTTAGATTGTGTCCAAGACATATATATGTATTTTTTGTACGATTTTATAAAAAATTTTTAATTATGCTTTTATAATCACATTTGTATTTAATTCTGACTCATCTTATATCTTGTGTCTTTATACTGTTTGTCTGTAACTCATTGCTGTTGCTGCCTATATTGGCCAGAACATTCTTGATGTCAGATATATATATCTATATGAAAGGGAGGACACACATACAGAGGGATACTGTGACATTTCACAATAGCAGTCTAATCTGAGCTAACGCTCTTAAACAATGTAGCACCTGATTGTTGGCTTATCCCGAGGCCTGTGGTCACTGAGGCCTGTCGTCCAGCCGGAGCCCTGCTCTCTTGGGGCTTCAGTGAAGCACTACAGCTGGGAAGAGAAAGGGGAATTGCCCACTGAGAGGGGTGGAGTGCACAGCAACGTAGGGGTGCTGAAATTCGTGCTCTCATAAGACACTCTCCCTCTCCTCTTCTCAGCGGGGCCCTGTTGCCACCTCACCCTCAACCCGCCCCCCTTTCCTCCCCCCTCCCGCTCCTCCCACATGACAGAGGAGCCGCCGGAGCAGCTGGGGTTAGGGATACTTGTCAGCAGGGCGATCGTGTGTCCTCTGAGTCTGTCCCCTGTCTGTCCCATAGCCACGTCGACTGACAGCCAGCATCAGCTGATTATCGCCACTGTGGCAGTAAAAGAAACCCACTTTGGCAGTGACAGGCTTATGACCTGCAAGACATGCTCATATTGAGTAACCAGCACTTCATCCAGAAGCTCAGGCTGTGTTACCCTAGCCTTGAGAACACACTACTGGTCAGATAGTCTGACACATTAGCAATCTGTTTAAGGTTAAAGGATCAAATCATAGCCACGGTCATAAATCGCATCTGTTACCCGTACAAGATGTTTATGTGTTTGTATGGAGTCATTGAACTTTATTGCTTCTTTGATACACAGAGCCGAGGAGATTGTACCAGGCTAAATGTGGTTCTTATCATATCTACAAAAAACATGTCGAACAGATCATTAACCAAAAGGTGTACTCATCATTAAACTGGTGCTTTACTGTGTTTGAATAAGTTATATTGCTGACCGTAGGCAAGTGTGGAAACGACAGTATATGAGCAAGGCACTCAGAAAAGTTATTTTAATCCCTCCTGACCAGTCGTGCTTGGTGTTTGTGTATTTTGAGAATCTCTGAGAGGTTAACACCCCCTGTGCTCAGAGGCTCAGACAGACTACTGGTGTCTGGTATCAAGCTGAATTAAAGCTATGTCAACACATTCAGTCAGCCAGGCTTACATTACAGAGGCCCCCCATTCGTCTCTTATCTGAGGCACAGACATAAAGTCAGCTACATTGCACCCACACCCACACACACAAGCACACACACGATATTCCACCATTTCCTGTGTTTATTCTCTAAATATATTTTTGTGTTGAAATTTAAATGAGTTTGGAAATTCTTTCTATTGTCTGCCGCGAGGACATGTTTGCCTTGTTTACAATGCACAAAGATTAGAAAGCACAGAAAGATATTATTTATTGATGGAATCAAATTAAAAGTCTCATACTCGCACCCAAAAGCATCAGTATGGAATTAAATTATTAAGAATAAGTTTTTGGGGTTGTGCGCTAGCTGAAGTATTGTTCTGGAGTTGTAACTTTCCTTCCTGACTGAGTGTGTTATTGTGTCACCAGCCTCAGGCCCTCATGCTGCAGACTAACAGTAACTGACTAGCTCTGGCTTATGCTGTTATGTAAAGAAGCCCGGTCCAACAGGAGAAGCGGACTGCTGTCTGCCCGCCTGGTAAAGTCAGCGTGAATGAGGTGATGTTGATGTTGTCCTCAGACTCCTGTTGTTTTGTTGATTGCCTGTGTGCGCAGCTTGTTAGGCTGCTGAAAGCTTTGTGTTTAGCCCCAGAGATGGTGGCTTGAAGGTGACATCTGTCTGGGAGGTAGAGGGGAGAGGAGAGGAGAGTGCTGCGCCATGCTGCTATAAATACGCAGCGGCCGTGACAGCTCACAGAGGAAGCAGCTGAGAAGAGGAGCTTTGCTATCCTGCATACCTCCTAGTGACCCTGTCACTTCCACAGAGGTCTTAATTATTCTGCACTGGCAGCTCCCCTCTGCTCACTGCTGAAGCTGTGACACACAGGGGCTTGTCAGAGGAAAGGGCCACACTGTTCTCTCTAACATACTGCACCCACTGAACAAGTAAACAGCACTTTGGTTCAGTGTATAAACACAGTAGTCCCTATACAAATCTGTCATTTAGGTTTTAAATTAGTATACCCTTGTGTACTTCAGCACTTTTTTGCAGCCTGATGCCATTTATCCTGCGATTATTTTGTACTTACTCCTGAGACTGGATGCTGACACACAGCATTTGTCATCTTTTGGCTCACTATTACTTCAGTGGCTCTGTAACTTCAATTATTCTCTGATATTGCAATTTCATAGTCTTTGTTCCCTCTCTTTTTATTTGTGTACATAGATTACTTATGATTACTGCTATTATATTTACTCCTACAAGCTCTTTCTTGTACTGTGTTGTCGCAAAAAATGTCACAACAGAAATGATTCAGTTGGATGTGCACTTTCTAATCTTATACTCAGGGTTGCAGTCCATAAAACAAGTCATATTTTAGCATAGTGTGAATGACCTCTGTTACCCTGTGAATGACGCTAGTGGCTTTAGCGGCTGGTGCTGGTATGGAGGTACATCTTTATCACCTTTGCAGGCTTAATGGCAACTTATAAATGGGGCTAGTGTTTCCACACTCAGGTTTCAGTGTGGTCAAGGTCACAAACTAGTTTCTGTTACACATGCAAAAACTCACACATACACACAACACTGGCACACACACACAAAAAGCACACAGAATACACACGTACATCTCAAATGCCTTTATTTTTGTGTTTTTCTGAGGGAAAACAATATTTTCCCATACACATAATTTCCATAATTACGCAGCTCACATCCTAGTACATCATATGATACCAGACAGCATGTTTGCTGCATTTTCAATTTTGCTCCACATCGCTGGCAAGATAAGTGGCCACTACTCACCCTGAAATAATTCCTCATGTTGTTCCTGCAGAGCCATAACCAGCACTCTGCCCTGACAATGACTGATACTGTTGTGTTGCCTTTATCTAGGCCCAATTGTGGGCTTATGCATGAGTGTGTGTGTGTGCGACACTAACTGGCACCAGTGGATAGATTACCTAATACAGTCCAAGCACGTTATTAGACCCCAGGGCGCTGGCTAAGTCACTCTGAGTTCTGTTTCTGGCCTTTTAATTATTCATCAAGGTATTGCCTGGGATGTAACCTCAATTACTGTGGGCTGCGGGGCCAGGTCACGTGTTGTTAACACTGCGCTGTGATCAGAGCCACCACAGGGAAGGCTGCCAACGGGAAGAAGTGCTCTGTGGCTTGGCACTCCACCCACCACCACTGATTGGCTCACATTTAGCAGGATGCTGGCTGCACTGAGATCAGGGAGGGGAGGGGCATTCCTCAGATTCCCTGTAGCCACAATGGGGACAGGAGGATGGTGTAAATACTGTAAATCAAAGCTTGACTGGTGTGATCAGCGTGGTGTGAGCAGCCGTATGAGGCTGGAGGAGGGAGTAGGGGGGCAGGGAGGAGGGAGAGGAACAGCTGAAGGTTTTAATGAGCCAAGAGGAGGGTGAGATGTGAGCTCTCTCTCTTGGGCCCACCTGTAGTGGGCAGACAGGCTGCGCACCTGCAGTCCTTGAGCCCTCAGCACAAAGAGCAGAGGGGGAAGAGAGGAACTGGCAACCCAGCAACACTTGACAGAAGGACACAGAAATGTGAGGCTGGTCTGATTTGAGTGGCTGGAAGGTACCAAAACTAATGACGTGCCGCCTGTTTTTTAGTGTTGTCATGTAGAAATTAGGTTATTATCTTGCCTTCACTCTGCGTGTGAACAGGAAAATAAACTCAATTGAATGTTTCTCCCTCTCAGTTTGTACCTTAATAAGGCTTCTGCATTTCCATTTGTAACATCCATAAAGTCGAACAGCCAGAGATGAATTTCTGTACTTCTGTCAGATTTGCTGAGAGTGATCAGACATCCCATTTCTCGGCTGATTTGTGGCGATCATGTGTGGCCGTCCCCTGTGCGTGCGTCGCTCTGACAACCATGCCATGCATATCCAGGTAGTGATAATGAGAGCTGCTGTCATGGCGATCTATGACTAACAGCAGTTTCACGCTGTGTTAAATCAGGGCTGCTGCCTTGTTAGAGTCTGCTCCCTCAGGCCACACCTACCTTTACCATCTGATAACACGGCCCCCAAATCCCACAAATTAGGATATAAAAAGATGGTTATCATAGGGTGACATATGTAGAGATATTTTTACTGACAGTGTTATCCACGCTCAACCTCACAATAGCACAAATAATCCACCGCCTCTTGATGTTTCACTGCAGTGATCCAGCATAACACCTGCCATTTCTGCTGCTGTGAACCCTGTCCACTGATTAAACATACAGTACACTAAACATTACCGTAAGGAAGTCCATCCAGTGATTGATTTTAAAAGCAAAAATGTCACAGTGGGCTCTGGGAACTTGTGATGGACATTTCTCCTGATAGTCTGAAATATTATAGACCAACCAATCGAGAAAATGATTGAAAATTAATCTTCAATAAAAATAAATGTACATTATTTGTATTTCTTAGTTGCATCCTCTCAAAGATGAGGATTTGCTTTTGCTTTTTCTGTTTTATATGACCCGTATCGTGGGAGGTTTTCGACTGCTACAAGTGCTTTGGAGTAGTTTTTTTTTTTTTTTAGTTTTTATTGCCCTTGACTTGTTTGTCTACTGCACAAGGGATCCATGATACACACTCTTATCAAAGGCTATTCCTCTGACCTACAGGTGGTGGTAATGCACTAAGAAATGCAGTAATGCGTTGGCAAAGGCAGGAAAGAAGAAAACATGGACGGAAACAATGCAGGTTTTAAACGTTTTAAGAAAAAAAACATCTTTGCAAATGTTTGACGAGGAAGGAAATGCATTCAATGTGTTTGTTAGATCTCAAGAATACACTCAATGACTTTTGGTGACAAACATTGAATGTTAACAGAACCTTCGTTTGTTTACAAGAAAACCAAAATACGTGAATGGAATGGAATTGAGACTGAGCAGGAAATTTGAAGACGTCACCGTGAATCTTGGAAACTATAATCTGCATTTTTACAACTTTCTAATTTAACCTTTGGCAGCAACTAACAATTGCTTCATTACTGATGAATGTGCAGATTGCTTTCTCCATTAAGTCATTAGTTTAGCTTGTAAAATGCTAACCATAATTTCCTGAAGTATTTTTGCTTGTTTTCCCCTATAAACAATCCAACTTTGGAGGGTTTACTTGATACATAAATGATCAATTGATTATCAATATAGTTGCTCATTATTTTTCCATGCATCAACTATCGATTATTTAACTAATCATTTCACCTCTAGATTAAATGACGTGAACCATGAAAATAATCGATAGTTGAAGCCCTGAACATCACATCAACGTATCTGGAGACAGATTGTTTTGTCTAAGCTGTAGCCCCTCTGCTGTGGGAGACTGTATTGCATTACGCCCAGAGGAGACAAGCAGATGTCCCATAGAAGTGCTACTAGAGCTCCAGGCAGCCGTCCTCAGGGGGCCGGCAGACAGGAAGCAGCTCCAGATGGGACATCCTGTGTCATAAATATTGCGTGAATTGTACTGCCTATAATGGCACATGCCTACTTTTGCTTCCAAGTAACCTTGACCGCGGATTTACAAGTATGGACATAAATTGCAGTGAATGATTTAGAGGCAGCGGGAGAACTCGGTGAAACATGTGAGCAATCTTTAGTGTTATTTCCTGTGAATGAAATATTATTTTAAATTCATTTTATTCCCATCCAAGTTTAACTGTAATAACTAGTGTCTACACAAAACAAAAATGCACATATTAATTTACTACCCGACAGCTTTTCTCCCTTATTAGTTTTTATCTGGAGGTTTAATTATGCCTTCTCCCTAAAGGTCTTGTTTAGATAATATAGTAGGTGCTAATTAACCAGCTTGCTCTCCCACTTGTAGCTAAGGTCACGGTATTGCTTTGTTCATGTTGATCCAACAGCTAAGCCATAGCTCTCTGCTTTCCATTATGCTTAAAACCAGAGAGCACTGAAGTAAACCTACAAAATGAATTCTGGGGCAAGAAATGCAAACGCTGTGCGAGCCATGTGAGCTGAGTGGATTATCTATAGCTGCAGTCCTGCTGCTTCTCTGGGATAGTGCCTTTTATTATGGAGTGTTTTATTGCTGCCAGGAGTAAAGCTGACAAGGAAGAGGCAGCTATAAAATGAAGCCTCCCCTTCTTGGTCGTCTGCCACCTCCTGTGAAAGCTCTGCAGTGTGTATGCATGCGTGTTCATGTGTACTGTAGATGCATGCTGGGGATTGATGTGCATTGTGCACTTGTTTGTTTGTTCAGTTGGTTTAAGACGGGGAGCTGAGTTTCTAGAATAAATAAGGCATCAGTGATTACTCATGTGTCACTGTAATCTATGTGGCTCTGATACCTAATCTGTACTGTACTCCAACCTCAGAGTGCACACAGGATGTTTATGAGTAGAACAGCGTAAAGAGGAAGTATGAGAAATGATTCATTTTAACGTACTGCCACATCTGTTTTGGGGCTGACAGAGTTTTGGCTAAAATGAACTGTCCCGAATATTTTTCCGGAACCCACAATGAGCTAAAGGCCCCATTCATAACAACATTTGAGCAGTGCTGTATGTCAGTGAAGCGTGTTTGCTTTTCACCTCATATCTCAATTAGTCCAGAACTTCACGATCAGAGGCTACAGCTTCCCTCGTGTACAGTGGGACACACCCAGGGACATGTTTCCAAGCTCTGTGTGTGTGACAACGTGCGGATGACAACGTTCTCGTGCTTTGCAGTGGGGAGCAGCGGGGATCAGTGGGAGCACAGCGCTGACAGGTTGACCCATACCAAAGCCCTCTGTCATTACAGGGATCAAACTGTTCAAGGCCACAGACTTTCACTTTTACCCCTCCCACTGAAAAAATGCTGCGCCTGCCCTCTTCACTTACACAAATACAGTTACACGATCAGTCAGTTCAAGGACCATATCTGTGTAATTTTGGCTTCTCTACATTGCCGTAGATGGTCCGTGTCTTTGGCAAATTGTGTGTGCATAAGTGTACATGATGCATGCTGTAGTAGATCTCAGCGTGTCTGCCATTCATGTGGAAAACACTCTGTGAGGCTTGAAAGTTGCCCAGCATCTATAATTTTACCTTTATGAAAATTATGCAGATGCTGATTTTTTATGAACTGACTGTACTCTGTGGCAACCCATTGAATTTTTGCACATATATATTAAAACTATTCTACTTATATGTTCCCAAGAAAGGAAAGCTTTTCCTTGGCTGCATTGCCTTTAGCCAAAATGTCTCTGGCTTGCTCTTACTGTACATTATACGCAGGAAAAATTAAGACAGAGGGGAGTCCTCCAAATGTCTTCCAAAAAGGCAAATAATTTATACTAGTTTCCAACCCTGCCACATGTAAATTATGTTTATATACTACATGTTTGATTTACCAAATAATTTTGAAGGGATTTTTTTTTTATAGTAAAGGAAGTGCTCTGTTTTCATACCACACATAAGTTGTATGGAGGCAGTTGGTTGACACTGGAGTCCGGGTTTCACATCCTGTCCTGAGTCTTACATGTGGTTAGAACAAAAACATTGGCTAAGGATAGTTAAAGATTGTGGGTTTTGTTAAATGTTGTGAAATTAGACATGTCAAGTCGGTCACGTCAATGTCAAATTTTTCAATATGTTTTTAATGATTGTGTTCAAATTTCATGACAATCCATCCAGTTGTTGTTGAGACATTTCACCAAAAACCACAAATGTCAACTTCATGGTGGCGCTGGAATAGTTTTTGACATATTTCCATCTGAAACAAAAGTGAGACAGACTGACAGTGCCATCCTGAGAGCCTCGCTGCTAGGATGGCTAAAACATTAATCATGCTGCAGAGTTGATAGAAGACAGTGTTATAGTAAATTAAATCAGTTGTCAGCAAATGCTTTGCATGTACATTCAGTGTCAGAACTTGTGTGACTTTGCAGATTTGATGATTAAACTTTTTTCCTTATTGTGTAAAAAATGTTATTGGGGCAGCATTATGCTGCTCTCAAACCATGTTTGCTGTTGCTGATTAGTAGCATACATACACATAAATGTAGCAGACATGGTTGCACCTTCGTGAGTATGTTGCTCAACAATTCAGAGAGTGGTATTTAGCCAACAGGGATCTCTGGTCTGTTAATAATGGCCTCCAGAAACAGATGAACCCACCAGATTTTCAGCGGTTGTTTGAGAAGTATAAAAATAATAGTAGAGTAAGTCCTATGTGTGTGTATGTGTTTGTTTCTAACAGCAGAGGGAAAAGGAAGGTGTCTGTTGCGAGAAAGCGTGTTTTCTCTCCTCTCTCCTTCTCTGATTACTGCTGTTTTGGCAGCTGACGCCCAGTAATGGAGACCTGGCTGTCAGGGAAATTTGTAGCTGTCTGCCGTGGAGCAGCTCTTCATTCCAATCAGCAGCTGTCAACCCAGCCTAGGCCGTTATTAATGATGGCCACTAACTGCCTCACAAATTCTCGGCACTATTTGAGAGCCAGCGTGAAATAAGGTTACACTCTCCCAGTGTGCTGCTGTGGGTTAATGGAGAGGTCTCAAATATCAAACGGCTCTAGAAACTACTTCTGAGCCCTCTCTCAATTTAAGGAGCTCATGCATCATAAAAAGAAAAAGTTTTGTGATTGTTGAAAGTAAACAATAAGAGAACAGATAAAAGTTTTGTCCTTGAGGATAGTTCAGCTCTTGGAACATCTCTTTAAGTCTCTGTTATCATGCTGTTGCCTGCATCGTCGAGTCAGAGTGTGCATTGCTGAAGTAGTCATTCTACTTGATTGACTGAGATAACAGCATCATAAAAACGTCCTTATATCCTTGTATGGTCCAGGTTGCACTAATAGAATTGTGTGTGAGACCATAAATGCAACCGTGACAGAAAAAGCATGTGTTTGTCAGCTGTTAAACATGGGGCACGGGTATTCAGAACGGCACACTGGGGAACAGCTGCCATATAAATCACTCACCTTTGAAATGCTGCGATGAGCTTACCGCCCTCACCGTCGCTCTACGGCTTGAACACAGGAGCGTTTCAGGGCGGGGAGCGGCCGACACCGGGGACGTGACATCACCTCCCATCTGCCTGACAGGCAAGGCAGCAGAGAACACCAGCGGACACCTCTCGTCAGGTTCCTCGCTGCTTAAGCTTGCTGCACCCCTACTTCCTTTTGCGCTCAAGGCAAAACGGTGCAGCGCGGCACCGCCCAGAAATACTCAAAGAATTTTTACCACAAGCTACAGCACTTCTTGACATGGTTGCAGTAACTCACATGGTTCCCCTCTTATCTTTCATCTGCCAGATTACTTAACCACCCTTTTAGGTTGATGAGTTACACCACAAAGAAGATTGATGCTCTTGGCTATTATGGGCCTTGTAAAAGAGGGAAGATTCCTGTTGTGGGACAGGTAGCAATTAAGTCTTAAAGAGGTGTAACAAGGTCCTGGATTATCCTTGTCAGAGGTCATATCAAAGAACAGCATGTCTGCTATTTGTGTGTTGTTATAGAAGGATAAAGTAGCTGGAGTAGAGATGTTTTTGTTGTCTGACCTTTGTTCACAGGTAATCCTTATCTCAGGAATCTTGAGCCTCAAAGGTGCAGCTGTTTCCTACCCTCATTCACAAGACAATCTTTCCATCCCTCCCCAGCCTGTGAAAGAATGCTCACACCTGTAGCACCTCACCCAATTGTGAAGCCTGTTGTGAGAATTCAGCGGCGCAAACGTTCTGCTAGCACATGCTGATCACTCCTCAGATAACAAGCTGTTGTTTTGGCAACAGCCAGACTATCTGAGAAATGATAGAGCTAAAGAAGGAATGATAATAATAATAATAATAATAATAGTCACTGTTATATGAGGTTCTGGCGCCCTGGAGTCCTGCGGCTGTTTGTGGTTCATTAAGACCTGTTCTCCTTCTGCTTTAGTGTTGAGCCACATTCCTCTGCATGTTAAGTTGTTGTTAGTGGCTGTTTCAGTGCAGTGGAGGGTGGAGAGAGGGATGTGAGTGCGAGTCAACAGCACCGCTGATCTGGGGTTAAGGAAAGAGCTATATGACACACCGCTAACTGCTCAACCACCTGTCAATCCACACAGTGTTACCACCCCGCCCTGTAGGCACATCACTGGGAAACCGCTGACAATTACAGGATGCTGTAGATACTATTTCTCTGAGAGGAGGGGTGAACAGTTCTTCAAGTATTCTTTGGTTTTTGACCCGCAGTGTCAGGTTTATAATTTAAGTGCTGTTGCATCAGGCTGAGAATGACAGGACAAGAAGTGGCTGGCAGAACAACTGACTTCCAGATTTGATAGATTTTCTTCAAGAACATATTGCAACAGCTTTGGGTCATTAACACCCATCATGTTTGCTGCAGACAATCCAGGCAGAGCAGTCAGAATACAGGAGCCTGAAGGCACTCTCATCTGCATGTTGGAGGAAGGCATCAGGTTAAGTTTCACAGATCAGTTCAGCTGGTGCATAGTTGTCACTCATTGTCAATCAGTTTGACTAATTGAAAACATGCAACAAATATAAGTGTGTGAAGTTTGCTGGTTGCTTCTTCTCTTCTCTTGTCTGTGGTGTAATCACAGTCGGACCTGTAACATGATCACATGTCTGAGGAGATGAAAGGAGAGAGTGATGTGACAGAAGGTCAGAGCCTGAGGCAGCGCTGGCAGGGTGATGTGTGACGCTTCACACGTGTACGGAGCAGTGCCAGTTCCACGAATGTGACGAGCTTTTTTATTTGTTTCTCTTTTTGCCTGCATTACTGTGTCAAGTCGTAAGATACACTAATATTTCTGTGAGGTGGTACTTAGGCACAGCAATGCTTTGAGGCAAAATCAGTGTTGGGTAAGTTACTTTCAAAAGGCAATGTATTAGTTATTGCTAATTACTTAAACTTTAAAGTAATAAGTTACTTTACAATATTACTGTCTGTATAGAGTAATGTATTATGCTACTTGTTACACTACTTTAGTGTTACTTTTACCTTTTTGAGGCCATGGCTGAGGCTCCCATCCGACAGGTGGATGTGGTGTACAGATGAGTGCTCGCCTCATGGCTTCACAGCATCTGATCTTCTTGGAGACCAGTTGTTTGGGAATACAGAACAATGTGGGTGTTAAACTCTACGCAGGCTATTGAACACGTAACATATGAGGACCCTTAGCATAGCATATGCAGCTCTATGATTCCACCATAGTCAATGAAACTGGCTACACCAGGCGTAAGAGCAGTGGTGCGTTTACACCATGGAGATCCACTCTACAAACTAAAAATAGGCCGCTTTTCTGTTTATGTTTTTACATGAGGTGAATGTGGTCCTTTACACACAAGTTTCAAGAAGTATCTTTTATGATTGAACTACTGATATGCAGGAACTATGAACTTATTGGCAATCATTGTGTTAGATTAATATAACCGAAATCCTATTAAGTAATAAGCTGTATTACTTTGTTACTGCTAAAAGTAATATACTACTGTAATGTGTTACTTTTGTAACTCCACCAAAGTTAATTGGGATTCATACTCTGGGAGGCATGAATATCTTACCAAATGGCAATAAATCCAATAGTAGTTAAGACCTTTCAGTCTGAACCAAGGCACTGAAATGACCCACACCAGACAGTGTGGCTAAAAAGAAAGAATAATGTCACTTATTCACATAAAAGTTCCTGGCTTCCCGGCTTAATAAAAACATATCATATTCTAAAATGAGAGGTATCTGCAAAACTGTTGAGAAAAACTCTAATTGTAATAATTTAGTCCAAAAACTGCTTGATTTGTCTCTATTAGAAAAGATTCATAATAAAGTCTCACAGTCTCCTTTGTAGTTGATTAGAGAGTGGATGCAGTTTGATTAATTTTAGTCAGTCCAAAAAGTCGAACAGCCACTATAAATGTAAACTGTAAATTATTAACTAAACTGATTCCACCTAAATGTGTAAATCTGGTAGCAAGGCACTCAAAGACATTTATTTTTAAGGAAAGCCTCTAGCCTTTAATGACTCAGCATGTGGTGTTTGTATGTGAGGAAGGAAAGCTGAACAGGGACGTGTCAAAGCAGCAGGAGAGTTGTCAGCTATAAAGTGTTTCAATGAAAAGAAACCGTGTAATGACTAATGTTTCTAATATATACAAGCGTTTTCTTTAACATCAAATGGATTCATTGCTATTATTTACACTGCAAATTAAAGCCAACAATTTTCTTACTGTTGCTGTCCTTTAATGCCTATACTTTTAGCCATTAGACCTTCTCTCCCAATAAGTTATTAGTAGAACAGAAAACGAAGTGGAAATGAGTTAGTTTTCAACAATATACTAAGTAGTCTTAGTCATATATCAGTCAAAATGCCAAATATTCCATGATCCTAGCTCCATAAATGTGAGGATTTGCTGTTTATCTTTGTCTTATGTGACAGTAAACTGAATATCTTTGGGTTTTAGACTGCTGTTTGGATAAATAAAGCAATTCAACAACATTATATTTGGCCTCAGGAAATTGTGATTGTGAGAAATTGTATATATTTTTAGAATTTTCTGACATTTTTAGCTGCTGCCCCACTAATGATAATTTTAATTATAACACGAATACTGAATTATGTCAGGTTTTGGTAAAAATCATTATTTTTTCTAATTAAGGCTGAAATTAGCTTCTGTATCGTTCCATAAAATATAAAATGAATGTCTCACATGCCTTATGTAGAAAGGAGATGTATTTCTTTGTTAACTGGCTCACAGAACCCTCTCCATAGCAATATATAAGCAACGCTAGGACCTGCTAAATCCATCAGCCTTTGTGAGTGTAACACCAGACTGTAAGGGGAAATGGTAAACCTCACTTTTGTATGTGTCAAACAAAACATGATGAACAGCCATTAAGTCGCACAGCATTAAAAGTTCACTTTTCCCACGTCGTGCTGCCACAGAGCAGGGCACGTCTGCAGAACCACAAGACCATAACTCATGCACGCTCCATAAACTAATCACTTCCTGGGTTTCCTCACTCTGAAGCGAGACTGTTTCATCTCTGTGCAGATGAAAAATCTGGGGTCGTGAAATTTACACTCACTCATGTATCAGCTTATTCATGAATACTCAGTGGACGAAAAAAACGCAAAAACTATTTCATAAGGGAGCTGTTACCTTCACAGAGTCAGTGTGTGCACATTTATGGATCTAGTTTCAGATCCATGAAATAAGATGCCTCTGTCTGGGTAAGATGTAGACAGGGGTGTCTATAGGTGTCAAAATTGAACATCTGTGTGGCTGGGAAGTTGTCTTAGCTCAAGTCTCTGGAGGAAAAGCGGCACTTAAAGGGCACACTCTCAAAAAACTGGTCTGAGTAACAGCTACTTCAATGACATTGTAATGTTAACAGTCAAGTGTTATGTCCCGGTAACGTCAAGGGATAAAGGAAGAAATATAAGGTCAGTGTACTCAGGGAAAGGTCGCTGTTTATTGCTAACGGTCAAATAAAAATGGAATACAACTTGAAAACAGATACGAAAGGTGGCAGTTGCATCAGCAGAGGCGAGCGAGTAAAAGAAAAAGGCTATGGATGGCGTCAAATCAACAAATGCAAAGTTCCAGAACAGCTACTAAATTAATCTCCATGTGAGATTGTCCTGTCAGCACTGTGCTGTTACACTGTGCTTCTCAGGGTCAAGTCAGAAAGGGTGATACAATTACACAAAAATTTGGCACAAAACATTAAAAGCCAAACACAAAATTAAGGCATTAAATTTTAGTCTCAACTGAAAGCAAATAGAAAAAGTCAAATAAAAGCAGAGCCAAAACTGATTAAAGCCTAACAACAGGGTGCAAAGCAGGGATTTGAAAAGTGATAAACTGTCAGCAGGAGTTATCGGACTGTTTCTACATAGTTCTCTCTTTTAGCTTTAAGGATGGATCTGGACCTCTGCCTGTATTCAGGCTCATAAGGGGATAAAATGAAAAAACACGAGGGTAGAAATCATTGCTCACTTACTTGGTGAACATGTAATATGAAAGTTGCAGCTATGTCTGAGCCTTAGTTGTCTGTCCCAGTTTTAAAATAAATACCATTCATTTGAATCTCTTTGGTGCCTACAAACATTGAAAATGTGCTCCACTAAAGCCTATATGCACAAGATGCTGTATTATTTCTTTACTCACAATGTCAATGTGTACTTAACTTTCACTTCAAATCTTCTGTGTTCAAATCCTCTGTGACCTATGCAGCCTGAATTGGCTAATGGATATCTGCCAGATCTTAAAATTAGTTGTAAAATTAGCAGGAACCTGGAATGAGGATTATATAGCTGTTTATATGTCTCCTAATCCTCGTTAAAAGTGTGGTTGTGATTAACCTTACAATATCCAAGTTGTTTCATGGATTATATCACATTACTGCAGCCCACATTTTGAGACAGGGTTTCTAAAATGTGCTCCTGTATTAGTTTTGAGAGTCACAGACATATTTATCATGGAGGGAGCACTGTGTTCTGCCAGTAGGCTTTCATGACAGTGTCCATGATGGAGAGTCATGCTGAAACAGGCTTTGTAAAGAGGCACCCACAAATATAGCAGCCTGTTTCCCTGACAGGGTGTTTTGGGGTGACGGGGCTATAAAATGTGGGTAAGAAAATGGATCATGCGAAACGCACGCGGCTGACAGAGTGACACAGTGGAGCCGAGGAGGAATATCTGCCCATTTTATAAACTGCGAGGGAACACTCAAACAAGGAAAGGAAACCATGGAAATTAACAATTTTGTGGCTAAGCTATTAGTGGCTTTTTGGCTGGCAATGCTAAAGATGGATAGCTTATCTGACTTTAATAGCTGGCACAGCAGCATTAGTGCTGAGCTGGAGCGAGGAGAGGAACAATACGGCACATTAGAGGAGCAGCCAGCACACGCCAGAAACTGCTCCAGACTTCTAATTAGCATTCATTAACAGTAGAGGAAAGAGCGATTATGGTCTTTAAGTAGTGCATTAGCTAATGTTGCTTTTTCTCACGTCAGCAGATTTAAATAGGAGGAGTGTGCTGCCACATCAGAGTAGCTGCTTTATGCTGACTGGGAGGTTTTGGTTGATGTTTGTGATGACCTTAAAATACACTGCTGCTGTTTGTTTACACTAGTTATTACGGCTAACAAGGCCACAGGCTCAGTCAAACATGACCGACTGTTTGCTGCCATCACAGCTGCTGCAGAGGCTGAGCTGAATGTGTGACAGCCGTCACACTGTTTTCATGTTTTTATGTCACTACTTTGCGGACTTGCTTGACAGATATCAAGGGAATGTAACTTTCTGGGTGATCCATTTGCCTGATTGTAAAGCCCTGAATTGCCTGCTTACAATAGTTAATAATGAAGTGGAATGAAATTCTAATTTAGTTTAATTAAAAGGCTTGTTTCTCACAACTTCTTAAGTCAGAACATTTCTTAGAGAAACTTTGGGATTCTATGTTTGTTATGTTTGCTTTTAGGGATATTGTTTGTGTGAACACTTCCACTCAGTTACCAGGTGCCAGGCAAAGAAAAATTGAAGCACATGGAAACTTTAACATAAATGGATTTTTCTGGGGATGATGCAACTAGCTTTGAACACAAAACTGACATGGCAGTTTTTTTCTGCAAATAATGGCTTATTTTCATGTCGAGGGGAGTTGTGCTAGCGTCTGACAAATTAACTTCAATATTCACCCTCCTTTTAGCTCTGTTTTGGGAATGAAATTAGCTGCCTGCTTTGGCCGAAACGCTCAGAAGTAGTGATGGGAATTTCGGCTCTTTTTTGGCTCGGCTCTCTAAAAAGAGCCGGCTCTTTCGGCTCCCAAGTGGCTCCTCAGATTTTTTTGTTGCTTCAATAAATGTATTACCAAATTATGTGTAAAATTAATTACTAATGTAAAAAACACATTATATAGAATATTTATTGTTTATATTGCTTTATTAATTTTAAATTATTTAGTTTTACTGGGGTCATAGAGCTCTGGGCTGTAGGTCTTGGTGGCTGTGGTGTTGTCCTGGATGATGCTGTAGACATTGTAGGAGCAGTAGACACACTGGCACCTTCATTAACAGCAGCTTCCCTTGCTTGTCTTTTCTCCTCTAACTGAATTGATGGGTGAACAGTACACACATGTCTGTGCAGGTTGTTTGTGGAGCCTGCCCGATATGAAATTTAAATTTTGCAAAGTCTGCACTCTGCCCTCAAACTTTCAATTATATTAAAATGTGTCCGAATTTTACTACGTTTTCTGTCGCTCATGTTTCTCACCTGTCCTGCCTGCAGTCTCTGACTATGTAGCAGTGCTCTCTCTCGCTCTCTTGTCTCTCCCTCACTCCAGTTCATGTGCTCACTGCGCTGTGTGTCTGTTACCCCCCACCACCCCCCTCCCGCTCAGTTTGGACACACAGACACCAACACACATCTTGACCAATCATGTGTGGCTTTAACAGAAAAAAGACGAGAAAAACAAACATATCGGCTCCCAATCAGGAGCCGGCTCCCATCGTTCACTTCGAAGAGCCGGCTCTAAGAACTGGATCGCTCGCGACCGACACATCACTACTCAGAGGAGCTGTAAGAGTGAAAGGAAACAGTAAAGCTGTGGGCTGGATAGCCAAAACAATAAATAAAAAGCAGCTTTAAAGCTGTGTAGAGCTGAACTGGGAACAGCAGAGTCGGTTGACAAATGTTTAATATGAGAAGGGTCACTCATAGATAACTGAGCCATTAAAACAGTGCTAACACTTGTTAGTAACTGCTTTTTTTGAGCCGTGTAAAAGCTTCAGAGTTTATGAGGGGGGTATTTACTGATGGATTTTTTTGTAGTAGAATAATATGTTAAAATCTATTAACTGAAGACTTAATGTCACACATCTAAAAACCTATTTTAAAAAACCTATTTGGAAACGAGGGAATCGTAAGTGGAAAAATGCTAACTTATTTCTGGGTTGTAGGACTCATTCCTGCAGCATTCTATTAGCACATTAGTACAATATGTGACATCACATTTCTAAGAAAGAGCCCCGCCAATTTCGACCCAGTGAAAAGATCACAGAAAAAAACAAACAAATACAGAATGCTAAATATCCAGCATTGTTCAGACTGCAGTGGTTTCTCAGCTTCTTGACTTCTTTTGCCAAACACCGCCAGTCGTGACCCCTTGTCGCTCATTGAATTACATCGACAAATTGTGAGCAGGTCATTATCTCGTGTTTAATTTCAAGCAGTAGCAATATTTTTCTTCCTTTTTCCTGCTCCTAACATTTAATTTGAAACCCCTTTGGGGTTCAGACCCACATGTTGTAAACCAATGACAGGTATCAGAGCACTAAGAACATCCTTAGAAATTAATTATGAAAAACAGGAATAATCACCACACCAATCAATAACAGAATATTTATCCACTTCTTTATTCTTGTTATTTTACTGAGATTGGCAGATGTTGAAGCTCAATATTTTCATGTTTGTTTTCCAGAATCTCCCGTAGATTAAACTGTGCTGGTGGATGAATCCTGAACAAACAGAAGGTGCTGGTAGCTGATGGGTTTATAATTTCCTCTCACTTTAGAATTGCAAATGAGACAAAACTCAAAACATTATTCAGCTGCCCTCTGTAATTAAAGCTTTATTCAGCCACAAATATGCTTTATGGCACGGGATGTATTACGTGGACAAATCACAGGCCTTTAGTACTGATTTCACTTCAAGGTTATTCATCCACTATTGAATGGAATTTTTAATGCAGCACTTGTGTAATCTGATAGTGACAATATCACAATCAGGCTGTTGATATTGGCAGCTGTTTCACCTAGAATAAACTGAAAGAACGAGTACAAGTGTGAGGCCATCTCAAGTGTTGAGCTGTTCGTGTAAGACTGTCAGCAAGTCAAGGCTTGACTGCACAGAGGAATGAGAGCGGCCGAACGCAGGAACTCTGACGTCTAACAATGACATCCACATAAAAGATTTAAATAGAAAAAATGTCTACTCTTGTCAAAGACGGAAACGACTGAGGCAAAAGTAAGCAGTAGTTTGCCTTCTTCCTTTTTCTTATTATCTTTATTGTTATGACTGCAGCGGGAGGTCAAGGTTCACTAACAGAGCACACCTAACCGCGTATCCTGTCACACACACACACACACACACACACACACACACACACACACACACACACACACACACACACACACACAGCTCTCTGTCTTTCTCCTAACACCAGTCCTGCTCTGTGTGCTCTGCTAATATTGACTCTCCTGACTAACACTGCCTCTATTGAGTCAAACACAGAACTGTTTGACTAGAATTAGAACATCATTGAGATAACAGCCGTGGACCTGTACATGCTGGAGCTGTGGTGCTAATGTAAAGCAGAGCAGGAGAACCGCAGCTGATGATTGTCAGCCACAGTGAGCTGGAGGTGAAGAGGTGGAGCTCGCAATCTGGTCCCTACACAAATGTTTTCTCACTCTGCGACTTTTATCACTGATGCACAATAACAGCCACTTGTGAAATGTCTTCTTGTGAAATCACACACAAGCGTTCCTGTTCCATGCGGGCAAGGCTGTGTTTACGTGCGTGTGGTTTTTCTGTCATTAAGCTCATTGAGTCCTCGAGGTTGTAAAACTGGCTTGTCACTGGGGCCATTGTGTCGTTTGTGCCTCCGAGACGAAAACAAAGCACCGTCAAACTTGTTGGCAGCAGGAATAAAAGCTTGCATTGTTTGCCAAAGCACGTTTTTAATCTGAATGCAGGTATTAAATTCTTATCTTCGGTTACACATTGCAGCAATAATGTTAACAGCTCTAGCCAACCATAAAACACACAAACACAAACACACACACACACACACACACACACACACACAGATAAGCAAACCTACTCAACTATTCGCCACTTTGTAGGCCTACTCACTCACTTTATCGCTCTGTATCTCTCCGTGTCTCACATACACAGTTCACAGACTTAGGCGGAGTATGAAATCATTCCTGATTTACTATATAGTCCACGATTCAACACCTGATAGAGAGAACACAAAATGATGAGGATTTATAAGTGTCGATTAACTGCTCTCTAAAGAGTAAACTACTGCGTGTCTCTAACAAAAGGAGCATTGAGTGAGTTAACGAGGGAGTTACTTTCAGACATAGTCAATTTAGCATCAGACCAAGATGTGCAATGCTATTGGCTTAGTTACTGTTACTATATCTGTCAAGCTGTCTGATCTCTTGTGGCACATATGCAGTTCCCAGAGATAAAGTTGGCAGATTTACAACCGAAAATTCTAAGTAATTTTGATAATAGCTTCTCGTTTCTAGCTGGCGACCTTCCATTTTGCCTTCTGAAATGACAGCTGTCATGGCAGATGTTATAGCTGTGGGTAGGTAGCTAATTAAGCTAACGTTTGTTCCATGAGTTGGTTAAAAGCTCAGGCTGATTTTTAATATTTCCAGATGACTCATTTTAAACTGAGAATCTTGTAAAACTGTGTAACTTTGCCAAATCCATTCGGAGGCGAGACAGAGCTGCTAATGTTTGAGACAATAGAAGCACTGTTCAATCCATTCTTAATATATTTGCTCTGTTTTTGGTTTGAGATAATCCAAACCACCATAGTTTACTGTAAATACCAATTAGCTCTCTTTCTACAGCCCCATGCACTCTGATTCAACACATGGTGAAATTCAAATCTGGCCAGGGCTGGCGGTAGGGCGGCCCATGTCCCACATGCTGAGAATGATGTCCTGCGTTTTGATCGGCTCTAGTTCTCAAAAGTCAAACCGGCATCCTGAAGCAGTATGGAAGTACACATTTGGAAACGGCAGCCAGAACGCGCTGCGATTCCCGGCGGTTTCTGTCCCCTTTCATCTCATCAGGAAAGCCAGTACAAGATCAAGGTGCTAATTGCAGCTTTCTCGTGCTGTTCTCTCACTGTTAGGCTGCTCTGTGCAATGTGATGCACATTGAAATGCATTTTCCAAACATTTATCCTTTCATAATCATCATCATTAATCATCATTATTGAAGCTTAATGAGCACACTATAAGCAAAATTTGTCAAAATCGTACACCACCACCACCACTACATTGTCAAACACAAAAATACAGGGGGAGTTGTTGTTGAGTAGAGAACAGTCAAAAACATGTTCATGATGTTTCTGTAAATCGTCACTGGCTGTTTTTAACCGATACACCTTGTTGAGCCCATCCGTTTGGGTCAAGGGCAGGCCATGTTTGTCAACCACATGAAAGGGGAAGAACTGAATAAAAGGCTGCTGCAGATGGCAGTGCAGCAATCTTTTCTGCTTATGTGGTTTCATTTTATCCCTACAGGCCCTCATGGTATTTTGAATTGCCCTGGGTTATGTATTCACTCGGTCATGTTAGCTAAATGAACCATCCATAATGTAAATGAGAACGAAAGAGAGATTGAGAGAGAGACAGGGATGCAAATGCAGTGGTGCCCCTGGTGTTGGGAGGGAAGGAAGGAGATGTCAGCATTTTCCCACATTTCACTTTCAAATGAGCCACAGCTGACTGGAGAGTCAAACCTTTGCAATGCATATACCCAATAGTGTAATGACTTACCAAAAGATTCAACAATATATAAATTTAGAAAGTCAAAAGCGTCACAAATGTGGTTTATTTCTATGAAAGGGCTTCTTAGTGTTGTCTTGGATTTGCATGTAGAGCGATGATTCAACAGTCCCTGCTCCATCATTTACAGAGTTGCTGACTCTATGACGGGCTGGCAGGAGTTATGTGTTTTTGTGTTTATTGTGGTTGAACCTCCACCCCAACTTCTTCTATACCCACTTAGCACACAAAGCCCCAAATGCACTGTTTTCCCATTTACGAGACGGAAAGTACTTTTGTAAATAGTTAATGGCTTTCCAGGGACACGGGTCGTGTTTTGAGTGCAGAATAATCACTGTTGGAAATTCTTGTCTGCCTGTTCAAATCACAGCACAAGGTAACCACACAAGAACACTGCTGCTGCCTGCACTCCATCTCATTTCTATCAGTAATTACCCGGCATATTTGCACTTGGCACTGCGAAACATGATGCAAGTTATTTTGTGTCCTCGATGAGAAATATTTTCTGGCATTTCGCTGCTTCCAAAGTGTTACAGCCAATTTGATATTAGATAAATATTTGAGCTGGCATGCAATGAAGCGTATGTCAGATGTGCAAAAAGCACTGGCACTATGGATGCATTTAGCTGCTCAAAGGGAGGAAAAAGACAAGGGAGAGGCCTTGTCTGTTCTCTATTAGAGTCCACTCAGTTCTTCTACAAACAGAGAGGATGCTAGCCAAACAAGCTTATTCAAGGGGGTTCTGTGTGGACCGTGTTAGCTCAGCAAATCCAGCTCCACAAACATGCTTCAAAGAATCCTGCTATCTCCGCAGAGCCTTTGATGTGGGTATTGATCATGCAGCGGTCTGTGAGAAAGAGGGATGCAGTGGAGGTTTAGTATTGTGTTCTGGCTCAGATAGAATAGATAATAGCAAAAACATTCACTCCCATCACGCCGCGCTGTGCTTCAGTTATGACAGCTGCACAACCATTTTCTGGCTCCGAGGTAGATGCGATTAAGAGTAAAAGACAAGGGAAGAGCAAATCAAATCATTTGCCCTGAGGACAGGTCACAGTGCATTATGTTTACCACAGTGGAGGAGCCCGAGCAGAATCCAAATAAAGTCAAAACAAGAGTTGACAGAGAAAAGCGCCACACCTCCAGGTTACAGTGTAAACAGTCAGAGATTTGTCCACCCACTTCTAAAAACATTCATACATCGTCATCTTATAAGGCCACCCCATTCTCAGGAGGTAAACGTGTGCGCCTAAAACACTTTTTTTTTTTCTGATAGTTCCTGTTGTCAAACCACAGTGGCGAGAAAAGCAAAGCAAACAAAAACAAAGCCAACACTTCCAGAATCACACAGTCACGCTGTACGCTATAGAAAGACAAACAAAGTCTGTTCATCTTAGCGTGGTAAAACAACCACCCACAGCCCTGCTCCTGTCTCACACTGAGACCATTAGTCACAATGATTTCTCTGCCAGCTGTCCTGGTGTTTGCTTAAGCTAGGTTGAGCCTCATTTGAATTCTCACTTCAGTTTATTAGGCATGCGCTGGATCATTAGTATCCAGTAAGGCAGATGCAGATGTGCTCCTCAGGTAATGTTCAAATGCAAATCTGAACGGCCATTCATCATGCGGATAAACACACCATGAAAATAGCATGCTCTGTGAATTATACGAACCAAGAGCCATCCAGTGTTTTTGCTCTTTCGGGACGACTGTCCCGTTCACCTTGTCTAACCCTAATCTTATTTGTGCACGTGGATGCTGTAATCTCAGCTATTATACACATACCTGGCCCAGTGTGATAAAAGTTGCTGCTTTATTAGAATGAATGAACTTCGCAACTTAGCCATAGCTAATGAATTAAATAACAACTCCTTTATGTGCCACGTGTAATTGCCTACCATTTACAAGTGCAACGTGCAAGGCACTGGATAAGAGGAGCAGTGTGGCGGACTATTTCAAGATAAACAGCTGATGTGTGCGTTCAAAGAGGTTTTTGTGTTTGCTTTTGCGCAGGAGTTTGCGTTTAGGGACCTCACTGAGCATTATGCAGATATGAAAATTATGTGGTGCTATTTCACCCTCTTCCAAATGCCACCTATGATTGTTCACAGATAAGCCGGTCCCAGTGTGAGTAATTTGCATGAAAGCATTGGCAGGACAAAGGCTTGAAATACCGTTTTCCTCCTTTCTGTAGCAAACAAGGACTCACAGATATCAGTTTAGCGAGTTAATAAGAGGTGTTTTTAACGCTCATTTATTCTTTGTACTCGCACAAGTGAAGCTAGAAGACTAATGTGATGTGAGAAAGTTGAGTCAATCTCCACCGTATCCAAATACCATTTAGTCATCATACATCATCCTGCATTGTGCCATTGTCAGTACAATCATTTCTGGCATCTCCTCTCCTTTCATTTCATCAGCAAACTGCTTGGAGCGCTGCTTAAATAATCAGCCAACTGCACGCAAAGCCCAGTTACGCTGCTGCGTTAACTAGATGAGATCAACTAGCAGTCGTTTTTTTTTCTGTGAGGGACACATTGTGGTTACAATGAAAAGTGAGTCAACGGAAATCAGTCATGGCACACTGTCACCACAGTAAGGACAGAGCCAGCTATGAGTGCAGCCAAGCCACATATACTGGGCAAGGAGAATAAACTCCACTGACAGCTGCAAGCATTTAGTCGTCTGCCAAGAACAAAGACAGGGAGGAAAAAACACTATTCAGCCCAATTTGGCTGTTATGATCCTACACAACAATGGCTTCCAATATTTTCAGTAAGAAATAAGTCATGTCTTGAATTGCGTTTGTCAGAGGTCAACTCTCCCGGTGTTGATGTGTAACTACAACAACAAGCATGAGGACAAATGGATTCCTCATTACAGCTTGAGCTCGAAATGATAACGTGGAAATAAAATGGACAGTGACAGACCTAACATCTGCTCGAGTCATCTTCGGAAAAAGCGCATAAAGTAAGAGCAGCTAAGTGACAGATCGGACTTAAAAATCTGAGCCGGAGGAGGAGGCAGCAGATGGGATGAGGTGTTGTGAACCACTAACCACATGCGCTTAAGGGTCAGAGCAATTCTCATCCAATGTGCTTCTAAACAGCTGAAAAACCAAACTTTACCTCCGGGAGTCTCTTTGAGTTTGTGACTCTTTGACCCATCTGCTCGTCACAGCCGCAGCAGCAGAAAAGAGAGCGTGGGAGCTTTTACCTTTTATTAACACTGAACACGGTGCCTCATGACTCCACTGTGCGTTTTAGTATGCATTAAGGCAGAGAGGCGTGAGGTGAGCAAGCAGTGGAGAGGAGCCCCCCCCTCAAAAATAAAGAAAGAAAGAAAGAGCCAGATGAGTCCCGAGAGGCTGGGAGATGGGCTGAATGACAATTGACTGGCTGTCAACACTCATCTGCATTTGCATATCTTTCTGGCCCGACACATTTAGCTGGCAGGCAGCCACGGCCTTGACATATGAAGACGTGCACAGACCCTGCTCAGAGCTTTGATTTACAAAGCTCTGTTCTCATACAGTATTTACTTGTGTTTCCCACTAATTGACTTTCATTGTGTGGGATTGTTCCCCTTGCCACTAAAAGAAGGCAGAAAACGTTGTAATGAGCTCTGGCTGAAAGGACAGCTGTGGCTGTGATTGAGGTACTTGCTTCGACATGCCCTTCAAATCAGCAACCATTCGGTTGTTATGATACAGCTTTGGAAGCAACTGAAACCACCAGCATTCCTCAGATGCCCCACACAGCCAAGTATAGAGTGCTACTGGATAGGGTTACACTCTCATCACACCTATTTAAACTCATGCCCACTTTTCACAGCCTGATTCAGTACAGCGTGTTAATCATGTAAGCAGAAAAGGTCACGAACCTGCTGCTCAAGTCAAATTCACCACGGCAAAATAGCTGCTATTTTAGGTTAGTCATGGATCAAATGACTATTGTAAATGACTATTGATGATGTGAACAGTGTCTCGTTATGATGAACCTACAGCTCTCTGGAGCTTTAGAGCCATTCATTGTTTTGATTTTCAATTTTCACCGTTACTGTTTCTGGTTCATTCTCACCACTCTCAGCCTGTTAAGCTGCAACGGGCCTCTGGTTGCCATCATAAAAAAATCTCTAAAAACTCAAAGTGTGCTACCTGCTCAGCACCAAATGGCAGACAGACAAAGTTTGCAACTAACTGATGCATTTAACAACTAGAGCAAGAGCGAGATACCTCCCACAGGAGTAAGCGGAGAATATTGAACTAATGAATGCAGATGTGCTCAGTGTCAGCTGGATGAAAAGTTGATACCATGTCCAAGTGTGCTTTTTGTCCCGAGGCAGCCAAAAGCATTGCAAGTTAGAAACCCCACCTTTTTAGCTATCAGTGGCTAAAATAACATGTTATTAAAGTAGAAACTATAATTTGAAAACAGATGAGGAGTGAGAAAATGATTAAATGATTGGTAAAATAATGGACAGGGCTGTTTTGAACCAATGAATTCTGAGTGGCCCTCATCAGCATCATAGATTGGTGTGAAAATTATTTTATCCTGGCTGTGCCAAAAGGCAGTTTAAGACCTCTTTATCAGAGCCATTCAAGCAAAGAGTCAATAAAACATTGCAATTAGGCTTGCTCTTTTAAAATCTGAGATGGTCTAATTGACTGTGTGTATTCAAGTAGAACATCAGAATTCCCTCCAGCAAGTTTAATAACATTGATAAGCCTAATGCATAATCATAATCACAGGCGTGACGTGAAATGCAGAATGATGTATTCTTACCATACAGTTGGATGAATAGTGTTGTCTTTAAGACTTAGATTTATATGCTTATTGCAGGCTTTTGAGTGCAGTTTTCATTTATTTTCCTCAAGTGTCTTTTTGAAACTGGTAATGTTGATCAGGGGGCTCAACAGGAGTTTCATAATAACATCTTTATAATGCTCATGCCACTTGGTTGTGGAGGGCTTGCAGTGAGGAGCAGGATAATAGTGTGGCGCAGCACATCAAACAGAGCCTGGTCAAAAAGCAAAGCACTCGATATCTCATAGGAGTGAATTTAATGGCCACTGGTTGCTCTTGGCTCTTGACCCTCTCCAAGAGGCTCCATGTTAGTCACTCTCCAGTGCTTTCCAATTGAAACCCAGCCAGACTGGTAGTAGATGAGATTTCAAACGTCTACTCAAAGCCTGGATGACTGTAGCACTAGCTTCAGCTGGTCATTAGACTGGCGATGCTCAGATAAGAGATAGTGAAACTGGACACTGGCACTTTAGTGAGTTAGACTTCTGCTGCAGTTTTTCAGGCTGTGTTACAGTCCTGTCTGCTTACTGTGGTTCTGTTTTTATCATGGCCAAAAGCAGCAAAAACACGCTCATTTATTGTAATTATGAACAACTTTGAGGCACTTGTACTTATATGTCTATTAGTTTGTTACCTAATGAGTACTCTTACTTGTAAAGGAGTCTTTTTATTGTGTGGTTATAGAAAAAGCTTGTAGGTTAAGGCCAAGCCATTAAACTAGGTTGAGAACCAACCACACAACAGCGAAGGCCAGGACATACTCTGGCTTTTTAATGGCTGGGACCCAGCTGACTTGACCTGAAGGCAGCCAACCAGACTAATTTAATATGGATTTATATACAAGGTGTCTCGTTTAGCAAAATGAATATCTAATCAGCACAAGCACATGAAAGCAATTTCTCCAAAGTAATTGAAAGCAGACTTTGTTTATATGACATGAGAATATTGCTACACACGGGCCCAGAGCTCCGACTCCACATTAAATCTCTTTTCAAGCATTGTTTTGAAATAAATGGGTGGTCTCTCCTTATTAGCCTATCAACACTTCTGCTGACTGCTAGGGGTTGTTAATCTGCTTTATAGCAGCACAAAATTGGTTCTTGCAACTGCTGGCTAGAATTTATCAGACGACGCTTAAAATATGTGCTTCTCCTCAGTGACGTGAAGTCAGCATTTCTATTAATATTGTTAACATGCTTAGAGAATAGAGGCTTTTGAGGGATGCCTCCTCACAGCTGAGTCAGTCATCCTGTGCCTCTCAAGCAATCCTGCAGTGCAACCAAACCTCATCTTTTACAATGTTCTGCTGTCCTGTGCTGCCATCTAGTGTTTATAAGGCAATCCTGGCACTAGCTGTTCAGAGCATCATGCGCTGTACTGTCAACTATGCCTTGTACTCTTCTGTGTGTATATATATATATATATAGATATACACACACACACACACAGACAACAAACTGGTGCTTCAGAGGAATTTTATTCCTTAGTGTTCAGTGGAGGCAGGAGAGCTCAGTTTCTGTGGCAGGAGCAAACTTAATATACAAGGGGAGAAAATCAAAAAGAAGTGGATTATTTAAACTCTACTTGGAGTTCAAAATGATCCAGAAACGAAGAGACAGAAGCAGTAGGTTTTGGAGCAAAAAAAATCTATTGTGGCAGCTTCAGTGTCTCCTCATGTGCCAAGTAACAAATGTGACTGTTACGCACGAATGTGCAAACACTCTTGAGCAGCAGTGCCATAGTAACTCAATCTTTGCCAGCGTGAAACAAATAACACTTATTTTCTATTGGTTCAAATACAGCATATAAAATATTTAACAAAATGGCTTTGGTGACCCATGTATATACATTTGCATATATAAAAGCATGGAAAAGGTTTAAATAGAGTCCTAGAGCTAAATATAAAAATTCAAACTATTGCACAACAGCCAGGTGAGGACAGAAGGAAGTGACCAGTGGAGCAGCTGGCGGCTGCTTTCAGGGTTTTCTGCGCCTGGAAAAGAGAACAGAGTTAACTAAATACTGTGCTCTGCAGAGGAAAAGCCCTTCTCAGGTGTGATCCATAAAGATGACGGCTTACTTGGTGATCCCGTGATGCTCGTAGCCAGGACCCATGTTTGATCCAGCCCTCATCTCCATGGCCACGGAGCACTGCAAACAAGAGAGAGATTGGGACCCACAGTTGACATTAAGCGAGAGACGGGGTACCGCCTGGACTGATCAGTCAATCACAGGGCCGACACAGAGACAGACAACCATTCACACTCACACCTACAGGCAATTTAGAGTCACCAATTAAGATGACCTGCATGTCTTTGGACAGTGGGAGAAAGCCTAAGGGTTGCTGCCAGCAACCTTCTCGGTGTGAGGCTACAGTGCTAACCACTCACCACCATGCTGCCCTGTAGCAATTAATTTACTTTTTTTTTTTAATTCCCAATCATAAGATTTTTTTTTTAACTCATCTCACATCTGGATGAGTTTGAGTCTCTCTGTATAATATCTCATGCCAAAACATGTGTGCCTCACTCCTCCCCTGGTGCCACATCTCAGGTTCATTTTTTACACAACTACTGACAGACTACTTGTGCTACCATGCTTATTAGCTTAGCTGAGTCTGTCACTGGGCAGCAGCTCTGACTTGTTTGTGAGCTCAGTTTTGCTGTGCTGTGGATTCACTCACTGACAGATTCACATGCACACGCAGCCGTGCTGATGACCAAGGCAGAGGACAGAGAAGCTCACATAACAACACACAAAGGGGTAGTGTGACTCTCATTCTCTGCTCAGATCGCCATTACTCTACTATATCTTTACATTGCAAATTGTTGTTTAATGCTATGTTAATGATTTAATGTCGTATAGAAAACCTTTCAAGCTGAGCACAGCCTCCAAGTCAAGTTGATTGCATGATCAATCTGCTCTCTGAACTGAGACATGCACTCAATGATAGTTAACTGGAGACTGATCAATATTATCTCACCCTCGTCTCCACATCAGTCCAGGCTCCATCTGTTTGGTCTCCACTGGCAGGTTTGCCTTCTGAGGATTTTCTTTTGCGGCTTCAGGCACAAAAAAAAAAACAAGTTAAAACACCATTTAACACCTGGCTAATCTGCAGCTAATAACTGGCTGTAGGCCTCTACCTGGGGACTGTGGTGAGCTCCTGTTTCAGTGTCTCAATGTCAGTGAACTGCACAGCCTGTCCTCCTCCTCTGGTTTTGATCACCTCACCCTGAGGAATGAAGAAAAAGTATGAAGGTCACAGCACACTTTAACTTGTAATTCATCCTGAGTGAGAATTCTGTAAATCATCTGGTGTTACAACACAACACATAAAACATGTTAATAATGTAATAAAAACAGAAAGGTGCCAACTTTCTTCACCTACAAGCTTTATTGTTTTTAACTACCTTTTCATCCCATCCATGCAAGATGCAACAAACCAGGACAAAGAAAAGGTTTAAAATGCTTCAAAGACCTGTTCAGAGATGACTGCTTAGCCTCATTCGATCAACTGTCTGGGAGGTGTAACCTGCCAAAGGCTCACTGCTTTAGATATTTACAGATCCGACACTTTGTGCAGTCTCAAATATCCTGCGTTCCTCAGGCGCCTGACACCAATTTTATCGACGTGGTGCTTGCCTCCAATCCATTAACCCAGGGATCATTATCAGTTCTCGGTATGCTGTAATATGCCCTGAAATGTGCCCTTTTAACTCAAATCAAAGCAGCTTGGGAGCAAGACGTGGGCCACTGCTGACGACATCTGGGATGACGCAGGTGCACTCGTCTTCCATGTGTGCTCATCACTCAGTAGTTCAATTTAAAATAGTCCACAGAGCACCCAAGAGAAAAGATCTAAAATGTATCCCGAAGTCAAGTCCGCCTGCAATAAATGTAAGGGTGCTAATGCCAGAAGTATTTCCAAAGTGTTTGAACTGCGTAAGCCGTATAATTGTACTCAACTCACTAGCGGCTCTACTTGGGAGTTACTGATGAGGACGGCACATCTGAACACAATGAAACGCGATGCTCTGGCTTTTCCCCCTCTTCAAGCTAGGTGAGCAGTATTAGGGAGACTGGAGGAAGCTGCTCCACCTACACATTCTCCATGGCTTAAGACTATACACTTACTTAACACTGTACATTGATCTGATAAGAATGCGAGTATGTGGTGTTTGTCACTGACCTATTACTTTCCCTTACATAACTCCAAAGCATTTTATTCACTTATTTATTTTCTCATTTTATTTATTGTAATTGCTATAATTGCTCTTGTATTCACATCTTCTCCACCTTTTCATTCATTCAGTTAGTTACTCTGCGTAAAGACTTTGTTGGAGTGACAGTTCAAGGTTTGCTCCTGATTTATGTCAAAGAACATGACATATTTGAGAATATGTCCAATGCTTCTTGATTGAAAAAGAAAAATAAATAAAAAAATATTTTAAAATGAGGTGTTCTTAGGAATTCATAACCAATTTTGAAAAACATAAGTACAAGACAGGGTTTCTTTTTCAATACTCATCCAGTACAAAAACAACAAGACAATTTACTGCATATTCTAAAAATGTTTAGGTCAGATGTTTATCTTCCTGTCCCTGAACCAGGAAACCTGCAGCAAACATGGATAACATTGACACAGCTATGTAGACAGCAAAGTAGTTAAAAACATTAACTGCTCCTGATGGCTCAGTCACTTTAGTGTTTAGTTAAAAGAAAAAACAGCCAACACGAACTTGACATCAGCCTGAATAATGAAGTGAAATCTAACAGACAACCCAGTTTCTAATATCCTGTTGCAGCGTGCGTTACCTTAATAAGTTTGGTCTGTATCTCGCCATCAGAGGCAACCTCCTGGTGTGTTAGCACATATCTGTCGCACTTCGACAGGGCCTTCTCACTGGGTGCAGATACCTGGATGGCATTGGGAATGACGGGTTGCAAAACTGTACCCAAGTCCATGCTGGAGGAGGGCTTGTGGTCCACCCACTTCTCCCCACCAGCAGAGCGGGAGCGACGGTGCAGTGGCCGCACCGGGGTCACCGTCTACAGAATGAGGGAACAAATGAAAAATACATAAAGTATGTAAAAGATTTAATCAAATCCTGACAAAGAGGGTCATGAAATTTGAAAAATGGCTGTGGACATCTTCAGCTGTTCATTACCCCAATTTGGGAAGAGCTGTATGAAATGTTCCCCTAATTAGTGAAGGGAAAGAAAATCTGCATAAGCCTGGTCAGCCTGGACACTAGTTTTCATTATACAACCCCATGCTGCTGCCTGTAGCTAACTCACTGACCCTGTAGCTTCTCTGAATTAGGTCAAGATCAAATGTAGGGGAGTTGGTCTCTTCCTTCTCTCTAGCCAAACACACAGCTCTCCTTCTGGCCCGGCTGCTTGAGCAGCCTGCTGGGGATGGGGTTCTCGTTGGCGTATTAGGGGAATCATAACTCTGCCTGCTGTCCTGGGCCACCCGCTGCTCCCATGCGGTGACACAGTTAACTACAGACAAAGGGCTACTGGTGCTGGGGACGGGGCAGGTGGGCCTTGGATTCATCTCAACCTCCTCGACTCTAGGGGGACTGACTGGCCCTGGCCTGACATGGAGAGAACCAGCAGGGCTCTGGGGAGAGTGAGAATGGAAAGACTGCACAATGGTGTGCATGGTTACATACAGTTAGTACAAAGAAATTAAATAAGAATTCAATGTTACCTTCACAGTCTAATGCAATCAAAAAACAGCAGCCTTGCAGTATATTCTACCGGTGTGAGGATTACATTACATTTTCATTTTTGTTCAGACTGTGTGAAAGAAAGTTATTTTTAGACCTGCAGCAAGAAGTTGATTAACATAATAAATCAGCAGTTATTTTGATAATCGATCAATCATTTAGGCTATAGTTCAAGCAAAAATACCAAACTAGATTATTATAAATTAAAATATCTTTGAATAAGACACTTATTATTATTCACCATTTTCTGATATTTTATAGACTAAACATTTGAATAATTGAAAAACTTTTCCATAGATTAATCAATAATGGAAATAATTGTTTCTATTCCAGTGCAGCTCAACCATAAGAATTTTACTTTACAATGGTAACTCACTGCCACCAGACAGAATGCACCGTACTACATTATAATGTGCAGGTCTTATTAGTGTTGTTAGTCCAGTCAGGAAACTGTATTAGTTTCACTTTGAAGGCACAGAATTCAGTTAAACTGCCCCAGTCATGTCATCAGGAGCAAAGCAGCAGTGATCTGTGTGTGTCAGCAAAACATACAGGGAGGGGCGACGGTGAGGCCGATCTCTTTGCAGGGAGGCGTTCCTCTCTGGAAGGTCGCTGAGGCTGCGTTTGACGTGGCGGTGGATCAGGACGACCTGGGGTCTTGCCCTCCGTCACGATGGCCTTGAGCTGCTTCAGCTTCTCGTCCTTCACCCAAAGCTTGTTTTGCATCTCCAGCTGCATTGCATTAACACGTCTAGCCTGCACGACAACAGGAATAATGTTAAAGAGCAAGTCCACTGACTGAATAAATGACCACAGGCAGAGTTGAGGTGAGACAAAATTTGCTGAAATGACAAAAAGTAATCCACTGAGCCACTTAAACAGGCTATAGCACACAGAAGGGTACCCAATTTCTAAACATCTGTTACAAGAGGAGTAACTCACACATTCTTTCTCCCACTTGGCCTTGGTGTCTGTAACCATGCCGTGCATACGCTCTTCCATGACTTTCTTCTCAGACAGCTCCCTTTGCAGCCTCTGTTCTCTGGTTTCCAGCTCGTGCCGCAGTGAACGCTTGTCACCCTCATAGATTTTAGTAGTTTTCTGCAGGATGTCAATCTGTAACAGAGCCATGTGGGACATTTAAGAAGAAACTAAGCACCATATCTACAAACCACAAATGTCCAGGAGGTTTGAATGTTTTTGCCTCTCACCTTGTGTTCTTGCATCTTAGTTTTCTTCTCCAAGCGTTCGATCTCTACTTTGTTGTTCTGGATGATTTTGTCCTTCTCCATCAGTTTGCCGTTTTGTTCATGAATAAAGTTGTCGTTGGAAATGAGTTTGCCGTCCATATCCTGGAGCATTGTCTTCATCGTGTGGGCTAAAATAACATGAAAGAGAGAACAAGATAGGAAATAGAGCTTTTCAAGCAACCTGAAAAACCAAAGCCAGGAGGTGAAAGTCAGAGCAGGTACCTGCTTTGTTGTATTCGTCAATCATCGTCTGCCTGATCCTGTGTCTGTTCTGCAGAGCCTCGATCAGCCTGGGCAGGGTGATGTCATCATGAGGGTCGGTCAGCTCACAGGGGGGTAAGGATGGGAGGCTGTGCACCAGGTGGTTTATGAACACAGGTATGTCTAAAGGAAACAGAGAGAATTAACCCAACTGAGAGCTACTTTCTGTGTTTCATCTGTGAACAAAATATTCCACATATGAAACATGTACAAATACAGTATTGGCCCAGATGTACAGATTATGATGTACACTATTATCTTATTTTGGAAATGAAGGTGAGCTGAGCGAGGTTGTTAAGAGATTATTAGAGAGGGAATGAACATTATCTCAGCAGTTATTCAGTTTAAAAAAAAAAAAAAAAACTACACTTTTTCCTTAAGTCATAAAGGACCAGACTTATTCAGCATATTTAGCTTACACGGTGCATAACTTACCTCTGTCTATCGGACCGCCACGCTCCTCCAGCTTGCGAGACAGTTCCTCTTTAAAGGCCTGGTTTCTATGGCGACGGCCTGGGGTGAAGCCACAGATGGGTCTGTCCACTGGCCGAGCCACTTCCACCTCCTGGGTCATCTCTGCAAACCGCATCACCAGCTGGACAAACGGATTTTGTATTCAGACAAGAGACTCGCATGCTCATTCAAATAAAGGTGAAGGAGAACACAAGAGTGCAGGACGAGCTTACCAAGGTTTCCTCGTAGTCGTCAGCTTTGGGATTCACACAAACAATCATTCTGACTTTGCCCTCTCCGTCAAAGTAGTTCTTGAACAGATGAGTTACTTTAGAGTCTCTGTAGGGGACCATCTATAAGAGAAAACTTGCATTTATTCCATGGTTCCTCTGTGAATATAACGACAGTGTTCAGCTTTAGTCTGGTAATTCATACCCTGTTTGTGCCACACATCTGGTTTTCCCGAAGTATCTCAATGCATGTCCGCAGATTCAGCAGAGACTGATTAATGTTACCTGCCAGATGAGAGTGTTATTTAATCTCACATGAACTTAAGCTTCAAATAAAAACAAATTCTGATGTTTTGGGTAACAAACCTGCTTCACGCATGCGGGTGCCTTCTGCCCCCGTCCTACCGGTGCGCTCACTTCCTGCCAAATCCACCAGGCACAGCTGACTAACAGTCACCTGGTTTTTATCCTGGAGGGGGAAAAAATGGTCAGACACTGATTCTCATAATTCATCCAAACGTGGATCAGCTTCAGCTGACCTGGAGAATGTTGTCGCCATCTGCATCAAGAGGAGCCTGAGCCAGTTTGATGATGAGCACGCTGTGGGAGCGACTGGACTCTCTGTTCAGGCGGGTGTTTGCAACCTTCCTCCTCTTCTGACCTGGAACCACAGAGTACAGAGAAAAAAAAAAAAGATAGGAGGGTCATTTCCTGGCCAAAGCCGAACCCAAGGCCAGCAATACCAAGTGAGTCACATCTACAATGATCAGTGCAGCATTCCCCCTTATTCTTAGCTTTTCTTTATTCCTTTATATTTGACTTTCTACATGCAGCTCTTACAACAGCTTACCTCTCCAGAATACTTGAAATGCCTCCTCAGCGGACTTGACTTCGACCTCCATACAACCAGCCACGTACATGTTGTGATTCTGATCCTCTCTGAGGATTTTGGATTGAGGTGGTCTACGTTGGAAAATAAAAGTGTTGGTCACTGAAGACATGGAATTGCATTTTTCATACAAGGGATGTGTAGTATCAAACATTTAGAGGGGGGTATTGGTGGTGCTTGATTCCACCAAAGAAAAATAAATCAGCTACATTCATGAAGTGCCAAACAAAGCAATAGACAGCAGGTTTAGGGACATTCAGCAGCTTTGCCATGACAAAGACTACATGCAGGAGGGGGGTAATATAATGATTTTTAGGACTAAAAAGGAGCACTCATCAACATGGGAGACATTCTCTGGTGTAGCCAGTATCAACGGCTCTGCCAGTCAAGTTTAAAGTAGGGCTGTGTAACGAAACTCAGTACTTCCTGGGTTCTGATCCAAAGTATTAAATATCAGCATTGAATCCTTGCTCAGATTCATACTATTTATTCTTTGATCACATTATTTTATTGTGCTTTATTCATGCAAAGGTCTTGAACAGTTGCCTGTGTATAGTTGCATTTCAGAACTTTGGCTTCATGGTTGATTAATTTGGCCACTATTTTGTAGATTAATAAATTAATCATTTGATCTATACAACGTCAGAAAATATCAAAACAAAAAATGTTCATTACAGAGCCTTAGTTCAAATGACTTGTTTTAATATATTCAGTAAAAGCTATTGTACTGCTATAATACTCTCAGTGGGGTATTTGGGGAAAAAACTAATGATTTATAAATCCTTTAAATCAAATAATTTCAGCTGAATTTGGCATTTCCTGGTGTGGAAAAAGGCGTTTTGCTTTGGTTTCTCAAAGTAAGGTATCAATTAGGACCATGCTATAGATTCTGCTAAGTGCTAATATTTTGGAAAATATTTTATATGATACACAGCCCAACATCTGGGTAACTTCTTAGTTGCTGCTGCAACGGTTTTGTGAGTCTGAAAATGTCTCCACCAGCGTTGACGAGGTTCCATTTGCAATCTAGACTGCCGATTTGCATGTAAGAGGTAAAGTTGAGCCTAATCAGGTTGCTAGTCTGGTGTATGAGTGAGTATTCACTGGTCACATACATGAACTCAGTGTTCTGGCGCACAGGTGTGCCTCCACCATTCCACCTAGTAAGAAGAAAAGACAATAATTTTGTCCAGCTATGCTAACATGATAATAATCACCTCTAACAACCACTACACTTTAAATATAAAATGTTCAAGTCTGACTGCTCTAAACACTTAACACTTGTCTTTATATGCACATTTCTACTGTATATCTGAATTGTTTCCTTTCACTTTACATTTCCTGAACTCACTTTGGCTTGATTGCATCTTCCTGAGTTTCCTCCAGCAGATCGTAGATGTAGTTGTTGTAGATTTCTATGTAGGAGACGAAGACGCTGTAGCTGCTGTCTTCATCGACACCATCTGATTTATAAGCCTCCTCTGGCTTAATCATGTCAGCCATTTCAGGGTCAAGCTTTTGTCTAAAGTGAAAGAAGTGACTTGCATGTTATATATCAGTTACACTGTAGGAGAACAGTGTTTTTTCTTAGAACTCAGACTTACCTGGAGGAGGAGGTTTTAGGAATGGGTAAGTTGTTTTCCCGCCTCTGGCGCTCCAACAAAGCATCAACTTCATTCTGGACCTCCATACCGTTTTTGTCATCCGTCCTGAAAACCTAAAGGGAAAAAATGGAGGAATGAAGTTAGATAAATAAATGTACAGATTTCACTAAGTATTATCAAATTAAGAGAAAATCAATACTATCCCTGAATGTTAACACTCTTACATATCTTTTGGCCTGGTAGGGTCCTACACTGTTGAAGATCATGTCAAGAGAGCGAGGCAGAAGTCCACCATGGCCTGGAGAGCCAGTCATGGTGAACGTCTTTCCGCTTCCTGTGACCCCGTATGTGAAGAGCAGGCCTGCAACAAACATAAGGAGAGAATCAACTACATAGGAAAATCAGACAGCTGACTATGGTTCAATGGTTGTTGTTTAAAAACAAAGATATATACTATATACATATATGAAAATAAATGTGGCTTCTCTCTGGAGCTGGCTGGTGCTCTTACCATTTTTTCCATGGATGAGGTCGTCGACAAGAGGTTTGGCCACATCCTCAAACAGCTCCTTCTGTGATATTGAAACTCCAAAGACTTTTTTGAAGGAATACTGCATCTGAGAGGCAAAAATTAATTGGAATATTTAGAAGAAATACAGTACATTACACGATACTGTTTGCATTGTTACATAATTTTCTAAACAAATAAAGACTAAAACCAGCAATGTGCTACTTTGTCTCAATACTTTCTGCCTTCCCCAGGTTTTCTGTAACACTTCTATCCGAGCCCATCGTGTCCTGCTAAATCTTTAAAAACAAATCATAAAGATAATGTTTCATCCTCACTAAAAGGGTTATTTTTGGGGTTTGTCCCAGTTGACTGCACCTCCACAAGGAGGCGTCCAAGAGGCATCCTATAACCACTTCAACCAGTTTCTTTCAATCAAGGATGAGCAGTTCTACAATTAGCTCCTTCTGGATGTCCGAACTCCACACTGGATGGATTATATAACCCATCTGACTTAACGTGTGTAATAGTTTATGAATAGAGATGAAGCTCTATGGCTAAGCTTTATCAGGCTTTGGCCACACAGACAACACTTATTGTTGGTTTCATGGGACTTGTTTGCAGTAAGAAAAAAGCATGAATCACCAGGTGTATCCTTTAAACTAACCAATACATTTAATTTACATGACCATTATCTAAATGCTGATGACACCTCAGCCATTTTCTTTAAGTACCTGAAAAAAAGAATACTCCAGGTTTACCAGATTTATTACCTCTTTGTACTCTCCATTGCGATTTGCTTTGAAGCCTTCGGGGGCATGGAGCTGCAGGATGGTGCTGCTGATCACCTCAATGCAGCACTCCTCATCCTCCACACCCAGAGGTCGCACGCGACAGTACACCTGAGTAAAAACCCATCAGACAAATGTGTTTGAGTTGTTTATGCCATGTGTACAACAATCACAGTGAGGCAGGTTTTAGCAATGAAATTCTTAAACCCCAGGCTCTCTCCAATAACGCTCAAACCATGACTTTAAAAGGAAAATACAACATACAAGTACTATAAATAAGAATCTCGTGCATAAGTTCAAATATAAGAACACAATAAGTATATATGATATACTGTGATAAACTTGTGTACAGTAATGATGAAATGCATAAACCTTTATCTAGTAATATAAGTGCATAATGAAGACTAATCAGGACATGTACAGCACTAATAGATAAATATGTGCTCCAGGAGGACGAGTTTATTGTTTACAACTGTTAGATCACTAGCTTTTGAAAACTGATTAGTTAATTAAAAACAAGTTTGACCTTAGCTTGCCAAACATTAGTAGCTTATATCACATCCAATAATAGTAATGAATGCTAACGTTACAGTTTGAGTTTGTGTTTGTTAGCTAATTATTGAACATCTCAGACAAACTCACCCCAACCGGGTCTTTCTGGTTGCTGTAAAGCTTTTTTGGAGGAGGCCTGCGGGGGGTTTTACCCTTCCTGGAAAAAGAGAATACCATCTCGTTGGTACAGAACAATGTTAGCATTAGCATTTCGTTACTGTAAGCAATGATGTGCTAACAAAGTAAAAACTGCTAAGCTAACGGCTTGTTTAGATTCCAACGCCAAGTCAACTTTAGCATTTAGCGTTAGCATTAAACTTCTAGATGGCCAGGTTAGTGTCTTTAAACGCATTTAAAATGTGTATTAAATGTACTTACGCTTGTCTGATCATTGTAACTGACCGCTTCTTGTAGTTTTTACCGTTTCTGTTCCGACACTTTTTGAACTTTCCCTCCGCCTCGAATCAGATGACGTTTGAAAAACGACGCGGCAGTAGCCAATCAGAATTCCCAGCAGCAGACCACGTGTTTCCGCCTTCACTTCCGGGCCTTTTATGGAAACTACAAAAATATGTCAAACAGTCACCAGATATTCAACAGATAACACCAGTACAGATTAAAATAACCCAAGAAACGATGCAAACAAAAATAAACAGCAGCAAGACGCGCTGGCTGATGATATTAAGTACCAATGTTCGTCAGAATTTGGTTTTAACCAGTTCATCCAAGAATCTATCTATACAGAGAAGTTTTAGTAGATTTTGCACTATTGATTGACTATTGACTGATTATGAATAAATGTACTTCGTGGAAACGGATGTGAATCCAAATGAATAATTAAATATTAAATAAATATACAGTCCTTTATGAATCTCAGTGAGGACTTGTTATTAAGAATAAGCTACATAAAGACGCACAAGAGGAAGACATAAAGAGAAAATAAAAAACATAAATACCTTAGTACACAATTACTTTCCTAACTACTAACTAACTAACTGACTAAACTAAAACAACAACTAAAAAACTGGGCCATATAAACCTATATTTATTCAATAAACATTCTTGGTAATATGCTGCAAGTGGCTAATCTATACAATGGTAGTAAATATTTCTAAAATATCAGTTGAAAATGATACGTAAAGGGTACTTAAAAAACCATCTGAGCTATTATTAATCTCATCAACACAATCTTGTGTTTAGTAATCAATATATGATATGTATGGGCTTCGTTAAATAAATTATTATAGTAAATATTATAATCATTATTATTGGTGGCAATAGTAGTAATAACCGTGGTTATTGTGTAAATGTGTAAAGCTATTTCTTTCTTTTTGCACTCTGATCAGTCTGACTTCTATAAGCAAGTATTTTTAAAATCTTTATTACTGAGTGTTTTTGTCTTTTATCCTTATTATTAACTAAACTAACCCCTTGAAAGGATTAGGCAACAGTGACACCTACCGTCCACTGGCTGTAACACAAACGAGTTACAAAACACTCCGGTTTGCAGCCATTAACGCACTCACGTGTGCGGCTGCGTTATGCAAACAGTGGAGTTCCTGTTTTTAGACTGCGGCTCTGGACACTGAACATCTCAGGTAAGCTGCTTGTTCTAACTTTACTGGTGCTGCTGGATGATTAAGTGTCGAGTTAAATCACCGTTGTTGTTTTTTTAGGGGGAGAGAAATGAAAAGCAGACCGACGAAGTCAGATCCATCTGAGTCAAAGAGCAAAGTGAAGAAAAGACCCGCGGGGAACTCTGCTCCAACTCTGGCCAAAAAACTACGGGACAAAAAGGATGGAGAGACATCCAAACAAGGTGTGCAGCCCTGACAGGGCAGCTGCAGAGGTGAACACAGTGAACTGTTCTCGTCATGGCAGCTGATTTGCTTTGTGTGCTGCAGGGCCTCCGCTCAGGTCTGCAGGAGTCCCGAGGAGAGGCGGCCATGGGAGCATCCTGCACTACATTTACAGGAACACCCTGGGCCAAAGCCTCCACTCACAGATGAGACAGGTGAGCCTGCGCAGAGGGACCAAACTCAGAAACCAACAGTGCACATGTGATGTTATAGTTGTATGTGAATGTAGTGAAGCTCTCTCCACATTCATGACATCACAATCCCCATCACTCAGTCACAGTAATGACTGCAAAGAATACAAATAAGTAGGAGAAAAGCCTGAGAACAATGTGGGACCACAAACTGATCCTCAAACAGCGAAGGTACACTGTGTTCAAACTGCTAGACAACCGGTGAAAGGTGTCGTAGATTTTTGAAATAATTAATTACTTCAAATGGCTTACATTTAAGCTGGAAGTGGTGTTATTACTCCTACCACAGAGTGTATGTACTGCAGCTCTGAATGTGGCAAGATTATTTGTAGCACATTTCAGCTTTACATAAAAACATTAAAAGCATTGTGGCAAAGTGAAAAAGACACGCGCCATAAAAGGATATTTGAATACAATAAAAAACAAAGTCCATAGAAACTAAAAACTAGAGTAAGACAGGTATAACATTACAACAATGAAAGTTACAGTGGAAGAAATGAAAGATGACAGAAAAGTCTTCAGTCTGGATTTCAAAGAGCTGAGCGTTGCAGCAGACCTGCAGTTTTCTTGGAGTTTGTTCCTGATTTCTGGTGCATAAAAAGTGAATGCTGCTTCTCCATGTCTAGTTTTGACTCTGGGGACAGAAAGCAGACTTGTCACAGACGATCTGAGAGGTTTGGACAGTTCATAGCAGCAGCAGGTCAGGAAAAAAATAAAACCAACAGGAGTATTTTGATACTCTTCCATAAAGTGCTGAAATCTGTTATTTTATTCATTGCTACTTTTTTTTTTCTTCTCAGTTCTTATTTGATTATTTTAAACTCATGACTTGTGTTTTTGACATCAAGGGTTCGTGGAAGGTTGTGTGAACAATGATCATGTGCTGATCTTCAGTAATTATATATGTCAGTCTTATGCATAGAGTCAATACACTCTCAATCCAAAACTAATCGCAGACAATTCTGTTCATTGTGAAACTCATTTATCAAGGAAAATGCTAAAAATGTGCCATTTACAGCTTTTCAAATGTGAGGATTTGCCTCAGTTTTCTGTAACTGCAGCTTGAATATCTTTGGATTTTGGACTGTTGGTTTGAGAGAAAAAAAAACCAAGACATTTGCAGATGAAATGTGACTAAAAACCTACAGATCTGTAGTCGTAGTCATAAAGATCTCACCACAGCGCGGCCTCTCTGTTTCCTTCTTCACAAAGTCATACAGCCAGCCAGGCGATGTGTTCAGGGTACTTTGGAAATGTATTTCCAGTTCATGTCAGTGAGCAGTTGTTCATGTGACCTCGTTGTCTCTTCCAGTGTCTTCAGGAACCTTTTGTTCGCTCGCTGTCCTTTTACCATTTTCACGGTGCCACCAGTCCCTTCGACCGCAGAATCACCTGCCTGGAGTGGCACCCCACCCACCCCTCCACTCTAGCTGTGGGGTCCAAGGGTGGCGACATATACCTGTGGGACTTTGAAGTGCCTGCAAAGAAAACTTTTATCCAAGGGGTGAGTCCTCGAATGAGCAACAGCGAGAGGTTTTCATCAAATAATCTGCTGTTTTTGAGCGTTGCTTTTATATTATGCAGCCGTTTGAGACCAAGGACAGTTTGACATTTTGAGGTTATAATAAAATATCAAAACCGTGCAAATTAGATTTACCTGACGACAGACTGTTATTGGTTCTCTGCTCAGATGGGGCCTGGAGACTCAGTTACAGACATGAAGTTTAACCAGTTAAATCCCACTCAGCTGTTCACCTCGTCTATGTCGGGTACAACAGCACTTCGAGATTTCAGTGGGACAACTCTAACAGTATTTGCCAGCACAGACACACTGAAGTAAGACTGAGTCCCCTTGTTTTCTGTAACTGAAGGCAGACTGTAGATTTTAAGTCTAGCATCAGTCTTCTTATCAGATGGCCTTTATTAGTTTAACAGCAAACGTTTTTCTGTGGCTGTGTGGTGCTAATAACGGCCCTCTGATAGGCCTGCGTTTGTGTTTCTGTGCACAGAACGGAGCGGGAGACTTTATCGGAGGGATGAAGTTTTGCCCGAAGGACCTTTCTAAAGTCTATGTGGCTTCTGGTGAGGGCACATTGACCATGCAGAGCTTTGAGGGCCACACGCCCACCGTTGTGTCCAGAACTCAAGACTGTGGCCACGATCACCACAATGTTTGGTGAGAGGAAGACTGATGCTTGGCTAAGAAACGCTGTGAATGAAGCATGCACCTCCAAAAGTTTTTCCTGAAATAAGAAAAAAAAAAGCTCTGTTTTAAGATTTGCATTTCTTAGATAATTTGTTTATAGTTTAACAACTATAGGTTTTAGTTATGAGCAACCTTCAGTTTGTGTAACAACTTCCAAATTATAATGTAAGCATCTGTTACATCCTGTAATATCTTTGTTTGTTTCTTGCAGTTACTGGTACTGCTGTGTAGATGTGTCCGTCAGCCGACAGATGCTTGTGACTGGAGATAATATGGGACAGCTCGTACTCCGGGGTTTGGATGGCCAAAAGGTACGTGTCCGTTCTTTTAGCACATGGCTGAATTATTCTACTGTCTTTTAATATAATGTCTTTTAGCTGATAAAGAGAATGAGTATTTATTAAACAAGTAAAGCTTGATAGGTGAATTTGATAGGTGTATGTTTGAATTTGAATTTGTTTTGGCGTTGTTTTAGATTTTCAGTGACAAGTTGCACAAAGCCAAAGTGACCCATGCAGAGTTCAACAACCGCTGTGACTGGTTGTTGGCGACGGCCTCGGTTGACCACACAGTGAAGCTGTGGGACCTGAGAAACATCAAGGACAAGAAGAGCTTCCTCCATGACATGCCTCACGAGAGAGCCGTCAACTCAGGTAACACTCATTCTGTTTGACTTTATTACATGTCTTCTTTTAAGGCTTTGTGACATGTTTTTTAATTACCTTTTTTAGAAATACAAATGATACATTAAGTGCAATTTTTCCAGACTTCTAACTGGAACCTCTGGGTGACTACCATCCATGTTTACATTGATATAGATAAAGAAAAATACAGTTGTGAAGAAGCTGTTAAATGTGTCATTGTTGGTATCAGATGCATGACTTTTGATTGACTGGAAGAGGCATACAGTAGTGATTTGTATGAGTGTTGCCATGACGACAGCCTGTCAAGTAAATCTAGATTATTCTGGTAATGTTGGGCGTGCCGTCTCTTCACAGCCTATTTCAACCCATTTGACTGCTCCAAGCTGCTCACCACTGATCAGTATGACCAGATCCGGGTCTACTCGTCCTCCGATTGGTCGAAGCCTCAACATATCATCCAACATCCACACAGACAGTTTCAGCATCTCACGCCCATCAAGGTTTGTTTCTCCCCTACAGATGTGTTTATCCTTCTGTAGCTCACATAGAAATGTCTGAGGGATCACAAGTAACAAACACATACACAAAGCAAAACACAGACGCTGTTACGTACGACTAAAGTCAACCGTTAAAATCATGGGTTGCCGACATTTTCTGCACTGTGGATCATCTTTTTTGATTGACAGTGTGGTTGTGAGATGTGGCTTGAGGGTAACAGTGAAAAAGTGTAAATATCCCATAGTGTAAATATTTATGTCATCACAGCCATATATTTATATTTATATTTATTTTGCTATTGCTATTTTTATTATTTTTTCTTTTACTATTGCTTCTTTTCACTCTCCCTGTTCTATTGTTGCTGCTGTAACATGAGAATTTCCCCCTATGGGGGATCAAATAAAGAAAAGTCTAAGTCTAAAAGCATAAAAGGCTGCACCATCAGTATGAATCTGTTGGGACAATAATACTAATATTCATGTCATTTGTAGATAGTAATGGACCAGGTGGTATTTGAAGAGACCTGTCAGGGGAAGCAGCATCTTGTCATTTGTGTGTGCTTTGTCAGTGTGGTTAGATACTGGTTCTGAATACAGAATACTTGTATTTTCCGCTGTAGGCCACGTGGCACCCTGTCTATGACCTAATTGTGGCGGGACGCTATCCTGATGACCGGGTCTGCCCCGGAGATCAGAGGACCATCGACATCTTTGACTCCAACTCAGGAGAGCTTGTGTGTCAGCTGCAAGATCCCACCGCTTCAGGGATCAAATCTGTGAGTATTTAATTAATTCGTCAGAAAAAGACCTTAAAGGCACGAAAGCTTTAGTTATTAACACATATGAATATTTATTTACAGATCAACAAATTCAATCCCATGGGTGATGTGATTGGATCAGGAATGGGTGAGATACCGATGACTTGATTCCTTTATCATTTGTTAAACTTATTGTGTTTCTACCGTGTGGTTTTATGGTTTTTGCTGTTCTGATTGTACAGCACTTTGGATGAACTACTGTTGCTTTTAAACATAGATAAAGTTGCATCAATTTGGATTTAAAGCATTTCTGCCAGCAGAGAGGTCAAATTGTGTCACTAAAGCCGCCTAATGTTCGCTCACAGGTGTAACGGTGCTAATATGGGATAGAAACGAGTCATTGATCAGCGATCGGGACAAGCTGCAGGAGGACACCTCGACCTCAGTGGACGGTTTCAGGGGCCAGAGGAGGAGCCAGCAGCGCTCCAGCAGGGACAGGAGGGGTCCTGCTGTGGGTGCAAAGCTCAAGAAGAAACTGGCTTCTCTGGAAGAATCAAAGACCAAAACCAAGACTAAAGAAAAACAAGCACAGATGAGGAAGAAGTAAACTATCTATTAGTGAGGATCTTGAAAATCTATGTATATATTCCTGTTTACTGTTCATTGTGTCTCTAACTTCAGGGATCGTTTGAATGTTTAGATAAAATGCTGCAGATGTTCTTTTATAAACCAGTTTAAAACTGGAACTTTTGTATGTTCTCAAATGGTTTTCTACTCCACTGTAATTAAAAATGCTCATATTTCATATATCACTGAGCTCTTATTTTACTTCAACTCTTTTACAACATAACATTATCATAAATACACATTACAGTAACATTTATGGCAAGAAATTTATTTCATACACCTTTTCTCATACACAAAGGCAGTATGTGTATCATTCATAACTGAGTAGATAACTTCCACGTAGTTCGTGGACCGTGACGTTTGCCAGCTGCAGGAGGACTCTGCCCCAGGCCTCCTGTTCCTCTTCTCTCTCCTGATGCCAGGCCTGGTGGGCCGAGTACACCATTCCCAGGACAAGAGTGTCAAACTGAGCCTGAGTCAGCGGCTTCCTCCCCTGACCCTCCAGCGTGCCCACCATCTGCGCCATGGAGCTCAGACTTCTGGGGATGTCATCATTGATCTGAGACAGGAAAGCCCGCCCCTGCCTCATCGATGCCATCTCCTTTTCAAGCAGGGCGATGTTGTTGTCCTGGTCGAGCTCCACGCCGCCCAGCAAGAACTGCACACAGCAGAGGTGAAGAAATATGCACCACTTAATCTGCATTTAAAACATTGCAAGGTGTATAATTTATCTGCATGTAGACTCCTGTTAACTCAAAAATGAAGAAAGTACCTCAAACATCAGGTTTGCATCAGAAATCTTTTGAGAAGTTGGACTCATGCCTGCAGCCACATCTGAAGTAGAAAATACTGAAGTTTAACTGCGACATAATTGAAATAAGTCACTGCAGATAAAGCTGTTTACTGCATTTGGAACAATGCATGCAATATCATTCAGTCACAAACTAATAATTTCTTTCCTCGCAGCCCTGTTAGAAAAATCTTCTGTGTCTACTTACCGTGCAGCACCTGCACAAACCAAACACACAAAATGACCCGAAGGCAGATTTTCAGCTGTATTTTCATAGTGATTCTTCTCTTGATCATAACCGATAGATAATACGCGGCATCCCTCTCATCTCTGCTCTCCCTCACCCACTTTTCTAAATCCAGGCACAAGGAACTCAGCCTGAATACCATGCATTTTTCCACATTGGAAAAAGGGACTAAAAGCCAGTTGGCTGTAATGTAGAACAGAGAGAATTTTTTTTAAATCCTGTTGCTTCATATCCACAGCATGCAAAACTTGGAGCTTGCGGGACTTAAAATTCACAGAGGCAACAATTAAAAATGAATAAACAAACACATCTACGTAAGGGTGAGGATTCTTCTCAACATAAATAAAAGTCCAGTAATAAGAGTATTTAGTACATTTTTGTCCTTCTTACATTGAGAGGATTTTGCACATACATTTTGTTACGTTGCCACATTTGTCTATTTGAGAGGTATTAACAACTATAAATAAATGTTGATCCAATAAAATGTAATTATTTACCCCAATTAAAGAAAAAAAAAACTGTCGTGCAGCGTTATTATTTCCAGTAATGACCGCTGTAGTACCACAGCTCCACCACATGGGGGTAGCATCGCCAGTTCACAGCTGGCCGATGAAAAAAGTTTATTTACTTCCGGTGAAGAGTTCAGCTGCTTCTGGATGATAAAGTAGTGGCGATAAAGGTAACCTTGCTTGTTTATTAGTCCGTTTATAGCGTTGAGACTCGTTTGTCTTATTTTCAGTGCTAGTTATAACTCCACCCTACCGATATCGCAGGTTAAATCCCACTCTAGAGATCGTTAGCCAGCTAGCAGCTTTGGCTGCTGACGCTAGCCGATCACAACCGTAAACACAACATCGATAACGTTAGTATTAGCATCGCACAGACAGTTTTGTAAATGCTTATCTGGACTTGTCTGTCGTTTGTTTGTTGTCATGCGTAGTAGAGTTCAAATTTAGCTAAATAGGACATCAGTAAACGTGAAAAGAGATTCATCAGTTCATCTAATGGCAATATTACGGAAGCCGAGAACGGCCGTGCTTGTAATTGTTTTTTGAATACTGTTATCTCGAGATTACGAGTTAATTATTTCGTTTTCTCGTTATCTCGATGCAATGAGATAATCAACCCGCTAACAAAACGTCGTCGCCCCTTATCATATGTAATGTGTATAACAGGCCCCTTGGACTCTTGTAGCTCCAGCAGCATTAGGGAAATATGAGTCTATTTTTACTATTAAAAGCCAGTCCTGTATTGTTGTCTATAATTTGTTGTTTTCCTGCTCCTAATGTGTATAGCACAGCGGGATTTTCATGAGCAAAAGGATAAAAAGTATTGGTAAAACCATGTCAGCTATCACCTGAAACATTACCAGTCCAGTCACTGCTCACTAAGGTCTAACACAGGCAGGAAATGTGTTATTAGGATATTTTTCAGTTGTAAAATGTCCTGTTAAGTGCTTGTTGTGATTACAGTTACAAAAAGGATTCTTATCATAAATATTTGTTTATACTATCTGTTTATTTTAAAAACCGATATGATTGTTTTCAGATTTTTGTAAACTTTCCAATTCATATGTTGTAAACTGACAAACGGACGCTGTGCTGTCTGGTGACTTTGTCAGGTGAGCAGCAAAGATGGAGTCCAGCGAGGAGGGGGGCCTCAGTGTCGGGGGCTCTGTGGGAGAGGAGAACTACTTCCTGGGATACACCTTCACCGACCGCTCCCACTCCAGCCGGGTGGTGAAGAGCATCATGGACCTGTGCCTGGAGGACGGCCTGTTCGCTGATGTCACCATCACCGTGGACAGCAAAGAGTTTCACCTGCACCGACTGGTGCTCTCGGCACAGAGCAGTTTCTTCCGCTCCATGTTCACCTCCAACCTCAAAGAGTCCCATAACCGCTCAATTGAGCTGAAAGATGTTGGTGCCTCCGTCTTTCAGCTGCTGATTGACTACATCTATCACGGGACGATTAAACTGAGGGTGGAGGACCTGCAGGACACCTATGAGATGGCAGATATGTACCAGCTGACTGCACTGTTTGAAGAATGCTCGCGCTTCCTCTCACGTACAGTGGAGGTCAAGAACTGTCTGCAGGTGATTCACTGTTTTTCAGAAACCTGGCTGTCTCTGCTACTTAGTCATGATTGTGTAGTATCAGTCTTATGATTACTTGTTTTTGCACAGGTCATGTGGCTTGCGGACAGACACAGTGACCAGGAGCTGTATACTGCAGCCAAGCATTGTGCTAAAATCCACCTCACCCAGCTGCATCAGACTGAAGAGTTTCTTAATCTGCCTCTCTGTCTGCTGTTGGACATCATCAAAGGTATTACACATTATTGTCCTGTCACTATTTACACATCAAGCTATATCATGCCTCTTCTCAAATCATACCCTTCTTTGGTAAACACATATTTTAAATTCTGTATGATATACAGTGGGGCAAAAAAGTATTTAGTCAGCCACCAATTGTGCAAGTTCTCCCACTTAAAAAGATGAGAGAGGCCTGTAATTTTCATCATAGGTACACTTCAACTATGAGAGACAGAATGGGGTGAAAGAATCCAGGAAATCACATTGTAGGATTTTTAATGAATTAATTGGTAAATTCCTCGGTAAAATAAGTATTTGGTCACCTACAAACAAGCAAGATTTCTGGCTCACAACCTCAAACAGTCACACTCCAAACTCCACTATGGCCAAGACCAAAGAGCTGTCAAAGGACACCAGAAACAAAATTGTAGACCTGCACCAGGCTGGGAAGACTGAATCTGCAATAGGTAAGCAGCTTGGTGTGAAGAAATCAACTGTGGGAGCAATTATTAGAAAATGGAAGACATGCAAGACCACTGATAATCTCCCTCGATCTGGGGCTCCGCGCAAGATCTCACCCCGTGGGGTCAAAATGATGAGCAAAAATCCCAGAACCACACGGGGGGACCTAGTGAATGACCTGCAGAGAGCTGGGACCAAAGTAAAAAGGCTACCATCAGTAACACACTACGCCGCCAGGGACTCAAATCCTGCAGTGCCAGACGTGTCCCCCTGCTTAAGCCAGTACATGTCCAGGCCCGTCTGAAGTTTGCTAGAGAGCATTTGGATGATCCAGAAGAGGATTGGGAGAATGTCATATGGTCAGATGAAACCAAAATAGAACTTTTTGGTAAAAACTCAACTAGTCGTGTTTGGAGGAGAAAGATATTTTCCACCATAATTTGCAAATAAATTCTTTAAAAATCCTACAATGTGATTTCCTGGATTCTTTCACCCCATTCTGTCTCTCATAGTTGAAGTGTACCTATGATGAAAATTACAGGCCTCTCTCATCTTTTTAAGTGGGAGAACTTGCACAATTGGTGGCTGACTAAATACTTTTTTGCCCCACTGTATGTCTTTAAACCTGCCTCAGATATGTAAACATCCTAAAGTAAACACCACGTTCATTGTCATGCTGTAGCACACAAAAGACACTCAAACTGAGTTTACAGTTTCTATAAACTTGATTTGCAAACTGTCCGGCTATGAAACTCTGCTGTGGCCTTGGTGGCTGACAAAGATGGAATGAAAAACTAATCTAAAAAGGTGATATTATGTTTGGGCAAATGGTTTTCCATTACCTTTTATAATTTGTACTAAGCTAAAACATTCAAAAACACTTATAATCCTATAACTCTCATATACACATTTTATGGGGCGACCTGGTAGCTGAATTGTTGACAAACACAATGTGCCTTGTTTGGTCCCCCTCTCTCGCACAAGTCATTTCCTGTCTGCCTCTCCACAAACAACTATACATAAAGCCTAAAAAGAAAAAAACAGATTTTATCATTGTGACTCACCAGGCCTTGTGTTTGTCTGTGTTCAGATGGAGTTCCCAGCTCCCAGAATCCCACACTGGCCATCGAGTCGTGGATAAACCACAACAAGGTGGAGAGAGAAGAGTTTTCTTGTATCCTCCAAGAAAATCTCAAGGTATCATTCTGAGCATGTATATATTGAAGAGGGTGCTGCCATTTTATGTTGTAATTATTTGCATCTGTGACGTTTGATGTCTCTTCATCTTGTGTGTCTACAGGAAATCGGTGAGAATGTCCACATTTACCTGATTGGCAAAGAGGAGACGAGAACTCACTCCCTGGCTGTGTCACTTCACTGCGATGAGGACGATGCGATCAGTGTGAGCGGCCAGAACAGTTTATGCCATCAGATCACAGCAGCCTGTAAACATGGAGGCGACCTGTATGTGGTGGGGGGGTCTATTCCTCGCCGCATGTGGAAGTGCAACATGCACACCATGGACTGGGAGCGCTGCGCTCCACTGCCCAGAGACCGTCTCCACCACACCATGGTGTCCGTCTCTACTGAGGACGCGATCTACTCACTAGGAGGTAAGACTCTGCAGGACACTCTCTCTAACGCCGTCATCTACTACACAGTGAAGGACAACATGTGGACAGAGACCAGCCAGCTGGACACCGCGGTGTCCGGGGCCGCCGGTGTCAACCTGGGAGGTACCATCTACCTGCTCGGAGGGGAGGAGAACGACATGGACTTTTTTACCAAGCCGTCTCGGCTGATTCAGTGCTTTGACACCGCCTCCCAGAAGTGCCAGATCAAACCATACATGCTGCCGTTCGCGGGCTGCATGCACGCTGCGGTCCACATGGACGTTATATTCATCGTAGCAGAGGGAGACTCCCTGGTGTGCTACAACCCTCTGCTGGAGAGCTTCACCCGCCTGCGCTTCCCAGAGGTGTGGAGCTGTGTTCCTTCACTGTGGAAGGTGGCCAGCTGTAACGGCTGCATATACGTCTTCAGGGACAAATGTAAGAAAGGTGACGCAAACACGTTAAAGTTTAACCCGGCCACATCTGTCGTCTCTGTTATCAGAGGTATAAAAATCCTCCTCACAAACTGGCAGTTTGTTTTGGCCTGAACTGTCCTCTGGATATTCACACTGTGGTCCACAAACTCACCACGGACAATCAGGGAAGACTGTTGGATAACTTACCATGACTTCACCGCTCAGACATCCTGCGAGGAGACCTGCTCCAAAAGTATTTACTCAGCTGGTTTCTGTGTCACTCATTCCGTTCCGACTTCACCACTAGACCAGTAAAAAGTGCGTGCGTGTGTGCGTGTCACAGTGACTCTCATTGTGGACCCCCAATTTGTGATGATGCTGTAACCAGTGACGAACGTATCGACATTGTTTTCTGTGCTCTGCTTGTTTAATGACACGCATGACCAACTTCAGTGTAAAAACTTTGCAGAACATAAAACATCTTTCAGTATATTATATGAGATAAGTGTATCATGATGTTGTAGGCTGAATACCCTCAGATGTCAAATTTTAAGAATTGTGCATAAACGTGATAATGGAAGGTGTTTTCTAACTTCAATTTTTCACAGTTTCTTGTTTTAAGATTGTATTTTTTGATGTACAACATACCTGTTCATGTTAAACCGTTAACAGAAATGTCAAATATAATCGCTGTAGCTACAAGCCGTCACTGTTTGTTTTGATATTTATGGCTCTTCAGCCTTTATGTATTAACTATCCCCTACTATTAATACTATGTTTATTACCAGGGATTTAGGATCTTTCATTCTTGCAATTATACAGTGATGTATTTAGAAATGGTACACTTTGTTGCTGTGTAGCTATTGAAAGCTTTGCCTCAACAAAGGCATAACTCCTAACGGTATTTATCTTTGGATTGGTAATGCATCTTGTGAATGGCGAGGTGGTAAAGGTGCCTGTTTTGTCCTTGGGGGGGAAAAGGGGGAGCTGAAGGAGAGAAAGCTACTACAGAGTGGCCAGAACTTTGATCCCATTGATGTGTTGCAGGAGGCTGTGCAGCTGAAACCCAAACCCAGTAACATGTCAGACTTTGTGAACTATTCTAAGCATCAGTTGCTGACGCCAAGATGAGGGGTGGGGGTTTCTGGGGGCACATATGCGCCTCCATAAGAACTCCCAATAGGAACTGACGGCCACTACGAGCACCATCTGACATGCAGTCCCTTCATGTTGGGCAATAAAGCTGTTTATAGCCCCCATATCACAGTTCACCGCCTCACATGTGATCGCTTGGTGAGATCCATTTGTAGATGTGTGTTTTTAATGCTCCTGAGGGCTGTGATGTAAAAATGTACAGTCCAGCGTTTGGTCAGTGAGTGAGGTTTAGAGCGAAGGTGGATCGCCAGGAGCTGTAGTGACCTTGGGACTGCTTGCTGAGGGCAGGACAGAATTCCTGAAGGGACACATGGTCTAGAGTGACAAGGCCATCTGCTGTAGCGCCAGCAGTAGGAGGAAGGTGGAGGGGGTTGGACGCGGGGGTGCTGAGAATTCCTTTTGCTGGGGTGTGGAGGGAGTAGATATTCTGGGATATCGCTGCTTGAACTCCGCCGGGAAACGTGTTTCTTTGGCATTTTTCAAACGGAAATCTGAGGGAGAATTTCTGAACACTTGATGGTGAGAGGGGATTGCTGCAGGGTTAAATGGGGAAGGTATTTTTCGGGCCCTTCAGCTCTACATGAGGCGTTTGGTGATAATGGTCTTGGTGTGTTGCCGTTTTACTTCGGTGGATCCAGTTTCCTCTCCATCTCAGCACAGCCGGAGCTGAGAGAGCGGGATCTGGCAGGCCTTCTGGCTCCAACCTCTCAGGGGATCATCTTCAAGGGATCTTCTTTGGAGTTGTACCGTGCATGGCAAGGATCTACTCTCTTGCTGCCTCACTGAAATTGCATGGCCTAAACGAATGAATATTTTTATGAGGCGCCTTGCACCAGAGATGGGCCAGGACCAAACCAAGCAGCAGATAGAGAAGGGCCTGAGGCTGTACCAGTCCAATCAGACAGACAAAGCCCTGCACGTCTGGACAAAAGTGCTGGAGAAGACCTCAGATCCTGGAGGGAAGTTTCGAGTGTTGGGGTGCCTGATCACAGCTCACTCAGAAATGGGAAAATATAAAGATATGCTCAAGGTAAGGCTTGTAAAGAGCAGTATGCAACATACAGTAACTTGTGTTGATGAGTGTACTCTTTTGGTAAAATATATATCCAAGCAAGGTGATTTTCTCCTTGTATGGAAAATGTTCCTTTAATTAATAATCTTACTCTAAATAGCCGTTTTGTGATTTGGTTTAGCTAATCCATACTAAGACATTTCTCACATTTTTACTTCTGTGTGATCATATTTAATGTTATGTAACCAGCTGTGTGTGTGTGTGTGTGTGTGTCAGAGGCTGAATGCTACTGAATATCTCATCATTTTATACGTCATCACATCTGCTCAGATCCAGTACAATTCATGCTGTCAGTAGCATTTTACCATTTCTGCAATGTCCGAGGGATTTGTGAACGTGAAGAGTTCAAACGTCACCGTCTTGGTTCCATTTACAGTGATCTTGAGAAGCATGGGTTAATTTGTGGCTTCCACACGATGCACAGTAAATAAGTGCCCTGCAACCTGAGTATCAGTGTGGGGTGTCTTGTTGACATAATCATCTTTACTCAAGCAGCACCCACTCTCTTTCACCCAGCTTTAATGAGGACTCAAAGTAGGCGAGCCTTATGTCTTTGAATAAATGTACCACAGAATTTCGCCTTTGGTCTGTATAATTTTGAATTTAACGGCCATCCAGTTATTCACTATCTGCCTGCAAGTTTTCCCTCATCCTTACTTTCTCTTTGCAGTACGCTCTAGATCAAATCGACACGGCCAGAGAAATGGAGGACCCAGACTACCTGACGGAGGGCTACCTGAACTTGGCACGCAGCAACGAGAAGCTGTGCGACTTCCAGAAAACGGTGTCCTACTGTAAGACCTGCTTAAACATGCAGGGCACCACTGTGAGCCTGCAGCTCAACGGCCAGGTATGTCTTAGCATGGGCAATGCCTTCCTGGGCCTCAGTGTCTTCCAGAAAGCTCTGGAGAGTTACGAGAAGGCCCTGCGTTACGCACACAACAACGATGACAAGATGCTGGAGTGCAGAGTCTGCTGCAGTCTGGGGAACATCTATGTCCAGCTTAAGGTATGTTTTATCAAATGATTTGATTGTTCTGAGTCTATTTTAATGTGTGCTGCTCTGCAAACACTACAACTCTTTCCTCAGCATTATTGTTTGTCTAAAGGTCTAAAAAAAATTTGATATTATAGCGAAAGAGTCTAAATAAGAACCTTTCCAGGCTGTAAAAAACCCCAACAAAATCCTACAATCATTATTGACTTCTAAGGTTTTTTATTTGGGTAAAACACTCATTGGGCTGCACGTGTGACTTGATTGCGCAATCAATACTGATGTTGCCAATGTATTTGCAGAGTATGATAACACTGCAGAGCATCCAAGCAAACATCATCAATGGTTAGCTCATGTAGTGCTGGACATTGTTAAACAAGGGCAGAGTGAGCAGGCTGTCTGGCGGGGGCTTATGTAGTACCCTTGACATCAGAGATTTGTAAGAGTAATCCCTCGGCTTCCCAGGGAGGATTGATTTCAATGGGATTGTGATGAAGTAGCGTTTGAAGAATGCACTCATATGTCAACGTTATTTCACCAAAGAAAAGATTTATTATGTCTGTTAATAATAGATTTTTTTTTAATACTGTCAAGGTGAATGTCAGTAGTTTGACTAAGATGCTGCCACTTGTGGGCAATAATTTGACATCGGAGGTCTTACTCATCAGTAATGTCTGCCAACAGGACTACGAGAAGGCCCTGTTCTTCCCCTGCAAAGCAGCTGAGCTCGTCAATGACTACGGCAAAAGCTGGAGCCTCAAGTATCGAGCCATGAGCCAGTACCACATGTCTGTAGCCTACAGGAAGCTGGAGCGCCTGCCAGACGCCATGGAATGCTGTGAGGTATTGTTTTATAAAACCGTCCAACATGTGATTACTGTCCTCAGAGACGGGGCTCATCTCCCAAAGACAAATTTGCCTGTGGAGAATGTGACAGTTTTTGTCTCCTCACTAAGTTGCCGTCCCCCGATGCCTTTGGCTGTTCTGATGTCGGAGCTGCAGATACAGTAGATGTTGTGCGGCCGACAGGTGCAAGCGCCAGTTGTTCTGATGTACCAGGCCTTAGACCCCGACAAAAATATGCCCACAGAGGCGCTGGTTTAAAGTGTTAATGAAGAGGGTAGCTTTAGTCTTCACTCTGTTCTAATTATGTACTGAGGGTGAAAAATAACTTTATGTCATTGCCTTGGAGTGCAAAAGTATAGTAACAAGATGACAGGATGTATTTCAGATTTATTACATTTGCCAAACACATTTAGCTAAACAATTTACACATCTTGTCATATTTAGAATACCAGTGTACAAGAGGAGTCCTAAAGGTGAACCAACAACTTGTCACGTCCCGTATCACTTATGAGCCTGGTTTAAGTGAACATATACTGATACCGAAACTGCTAAATGAAATAACTGCAAGCCATTTGTAAAAGTAGTTACTACTAAATAGTCTCATCCAGAGAATGTTCATCAACTGTACCCTTGGAAAAATTTGCATTTGTAATGAGACTTAATTTTAGGCAGCATGTTATAAATTATGATACTGTGTAGTTTAGTGCTGCTATTTAATCTAAATATTTCTGCTGATTATCGACCTCCAATTTCATTAGATTTGAGCAGAACTTTGGTATCACAGGTCAGAGGGTCAGACAGACACCTCTCTCCTCTAAAAACCTCCATCTTCCCCTTCAACAGGAATCTATGAAGATTGCTCTGCAGCACGGTGACCGTCCTCTGCAGGCTCTGTGCTTACTAAACTTTGCTGACATACACCGCTGCAGACAGGACGTTGATGTAAGGTGCCACCATTTGTGCAGACTTCACTCAGCTTTTTACTGCTGCAGCGTTGTGAGCTTTATTTTGATATTTCTCCTTCCTCCATCTAGAAAGCATTCCCTCGTTACGAGTCGGCACTGGGTATCATGACTGAGATTGGAAACCGTCTTGGACAGACACACGTCTACCTGGGGGTTGCAAAGTGTTGGCTTCTGCAAAAAGAATTTGACAAGGTACCTGAAACTAAATATATATCTCACTTGCAAAATGTGACCGACTACTTGTTTTACATGGGTTACATGGGTTCTGTGACACAGCCTCATTTGCTTTCCAGGCTCTGGATTCTTTGCAGCGAGCGCAGGAGTTGGCGGATGGAATGGGTAACAAGGTAACTGATGTTCCTTACAAATCACCCAAGTAAAGCTGCAATTATTTGTCTCCATTAATCTGCAAGTCAATCAATAGGAAATTAATCAGCAACTATTTTAATAATAGTACAAATAATTTTGCCAAACATTTGCATTTGATTTCTTCATCACACCTGATAGTAAACTGAATATCTTTGGGTCTCTGACTGTTGGACAAAAGAAGACATTTGAAGACAATACCATTGGCTCTAGGAAGTACTGATTGTTATTGACAAGATGATTCAATGATAAAGAAAATGATAATTAGTTGCGCAACACACAAGTTGCATAAATCATACAAGTACACTCAGAAGTCACACTGCTGACCGTCTTTTTCCGACCTGTATCTCCAGCTGTGCATGCTGAAGGCACACTGCCTGAGTGAAGGGATTTATCGCAGCCGGGGGCAGCAGGAGGAGCTCAGAGAGCAGGTGGTGAAGTTCCTGCAGTGCGTTGAGGAGCTGGAGCTCTACTGCGGCATGTGTGGAGAGTCCATCGGGGACAGGGACCAAAAACTGCAGGCCTTACCCTGTTCCCACATTTTCCATCTCAAGTGAGTCTTCCAGCATGACGTACTTGTCATTATGTTTCAAATTTCAGAGATAACACAAATTATTGAGTGTGATTTTTCTTTTGGTGTTCTTGAGATGTACGTTTTCCTCCAAAAGAAGTATCCAGGGTGATGTAGGCTTTGATCACAGTGGTGAATACAGACTAGGTTTTCAGATCTGGTTTAAAAAAAAGAGATTTTTATGTGTGTATTTTTTTAACACATTTACACACCCACAGATGAAGCTGCTGACATTCAACTGTTTTATCCTTTCAGGTGTCTGCAGACAAACGGGACAAAGGGGTGTCCTAAATGTTTCAAGTCCTCCATGAAGCCCGGATTCGTGTGATTGTGAGACTGTGTTTGTGCGTCGGATCTGCAGACACAGCGTGAAGCCTCGCAGGCGCCTGACTGATCTCAGAGCAGCAGGCAGCCTCAGGATGTGCTGAAGATGTTTGAGGAGTAATAATTCGCTGCTCTGTGCAGAGGACGTTGAACTGAACCCAGAGTGTTGCAGAGAAGCGGCTCTGAGGACACAATCGAGACGTCCCATGTTATTGACAGACCTCAACCTGTGAGTTACAGCCGACAGAGGAGGTTTAACTGACAGCGTTACGTTTCAATATAAGCTGAAGAAGAAAGAACCTACATTGTCTCTGCTGACTGGCCATTTGTTGCAGAATTTAAATCTAGAGAAATATGGACCGTCCAAAGAGCATTTATAACCTGTATTTGCTATTTTATGCATTAGAATTGTTCAGTAAAATCAAGATGAGATGATCTTTGGAAGAAGAATTCAGTGATATCTTAGTCACAGGGTTTGTTATTATTATCATTATTATTACCTTTTACATAACACCCACTTGTTCCTCACTCAACAGTTTTCTGATTTTTTAAAATCAGGACACAGAGCCATTTCTGAATCTAACTGATTTCATACATGGTATATTTATTACTGTATTCATGTACATACTATTCTCATGTTCATTTTGACAGTTTGAGTTATTTGACGTGTTTTGTAAAACCTAAAAACAGCTAAAATCTCTTAACCATTCGAAAACTAGTATGTCTTTACAAAACAGGTTCATGCAGCTGTTTTTTTTCTTTCTTCCTTTTTCACTGAGATTAAGGAGCAGGATCAACACACATTGTGTTCATAGAAATTCCTTTTCTGTCCATTTCTGGGAATATTTTACTCTCAAGTCTGACATCAACATAAATTTGATGCAATTTAAGGACAAATATTGCTGAGAAGGAAACCTAAAAGGAAAGGATCTTCTTTGACCAATCACACTCGTCAGATAATTGTCTGGAGGAGACACATACAGTAGGTTTCAACGTAGTGTATTCACATTTGTAGTCATATGTAAATAGTAAAATAATAATTAGTAAAATCTGAATAGCTCAGATTAAGATTCAAGGCAAGTGTAAGGTGATTTTGAGGGAGAAAGACGAAAAGCCATCACGTGAGTTGTTGTTGCATGTTTCATTTATAGTGCCGAGCAACAAAATTGGATCACATCAAATTATGTATCCATATAGCGGTATTTACTTATTTCAGAATGGTTTATTAAAAGTATTTCTTAATATTCAGTGGCTTTATCATTGGTATTCCTTATATTTATGTTCAATTTAGTTTAGTTACATCTGGGGAAAAGATCTGTATCAACCAAAATCATCATTGGCTTAAAGAAGGTTTTCCTAAGAAACTGAGTGCCTTCTACTAGATTTGTTTTTGTAGTAAAAACAACTGTAGTTTTAGTTTACAGAAGTACTCTTTTAAAACATGAATGTGAGACACTGATGAGTTTAGTATGATGAATACAGGATAAATACTCGGCACTGCGACGACAAAATTTCAATAAGTACTATTAAACCTTTTTGAAACATTCATAGTCGAACACGAGGAATTCACAGAATACCGTCTCTTCAAAGCATTTTGTTTTCTCTCTCCATACAACATGTGAGCAGGTTGACGGCATGAGAAGAGAGAGACCAACACATTTACTTTTACTGCACAAGCACTTATGTTTCTCAACGTGAGAACACGTCACCACTTGACCTCATTTCTGAACAGCACCTGCTTCTCGTCTGAGGTCCCTGCATCCAAAATCGTGTTGATTCACTGTCTGTTTACCTGCAAAACTCCTGTAAAGTGTAGACAGTACTGACAGTGCAGCCACTCATCTTTATCGGTTTAAACTACCTCTGTTTTCACCTCTAAGCTTTGCCCTCCTCAGAGGATTAATGCAGTTATAACACATTTTAACACCTGTAGAATTGTTATGTTTTTCTAGACACTGTGTTGATTTAAATGATTTAGTGAAACCATGTTACTGTGTCGAAGCATTTCATCATGGAAAATAAAGTGCACTGAAAGTGAACAGAAGTGTTCCTATTCTGTAATCTTAGTGCTGCTATTGACTATTGTGTTTTTTTTCATACTATATATGGAGTAAATAGAAATGTATATCTAAAATTTCTAATGTATATAATTTTCAAACAAAGTGAATATCAGTCTGACAACATGACTAACAACAAAGTGACAGTTTCAATGTTGTGGAATACTTAAAGCGTATTTAACCAGTCCTACAAGTTTGCCAACATTTACAGTTTCACCAAAGTGTAACAAGACGAGCAGGAAGGAAGTTTTCTCATAACCTCACTTCATAGGAATCTTTGAGCCTGATGGCAGCATCGACTCTGCTCTCTGAAGAGGACCTACTTTGTCCTCAATGCTCTGAGATTTACTGCCTTCCTGTTCTCCTAAAATGTGGCCACAATATTTGCAAGGTTTGTTTACAGAAATTCTGGGAATGGAGAGGATGTCGAGAATGTCCTGTGTGTCGCACTGTGTCTGCCCCTGGGAGGCCTCCTATCAATTTGGCACTAAAGATAGCTGCGGACGAATATCAGGTGCAAAGGACCAGCAGCAATCAAGAAGTTTGTTTTTTTCACAATGAGAAGCTGAAGATTTTCTGTCACAATGATGAAGAGCCCATTTGCCTCGTCTGTCAGACATCAAAACAGCATAAAGTTCACGAGTGCTGCCCGGTAGAGGAGGCGGCCCAACAGAAAAAGGTAGAGTAAAAATAGGAACTGGGAAAATAACAGGGGGATTTACTGTAGATACACTCTAACACACAAAACACAGAATTCAATTAGTTCTCAGTGAGCATAGATTTGTTTTTACTGGGCTTCTAGTTTATATGTCAGTTGTTTTCACAGTTAATAGATTTATCATTTTGTCCGTATAATGTCAGAAAATATTGGCCAATGTCCTTCAGTTTCCCAAATTCCAAGGTGACATCTTCAAACTGTCTAAAACTGTAGTTTTAGTGTACAATGATATGAAGCATGAAAGCAGCAATAAAGGTGACAATAAAGATAGTTGCTTATTACTTTTCTGTCAATTGATTAATTGTTTCATCTCCATTTCAACCGTTTGTGAACATTTCAGACAGAAATTTCAGCCATGTTGGAATCCTTGAGAAAAAAGCTCAGAATATTCAACAAGACGAAGGAGCACTGTGAGGAAACAAAAAACTATATCCAGGTAGAAGTCAACACATTCACTGTGTCCATCATCACATGAGAAGCCTTTTGTTGTACCTCTCGTACTCATGACGTCCAGCCCACAGACAAACCAAATCCCTCAGCGTGGTACTCAAACTTTCCTTTTGTTTGCTGCCAAAAATAACCAGCTCCCCTCAACATTACAGACCCAAGCTCATCAATGTGAGGAAACAATTAAGGAGGAGTTTGAGAAGCTACACCTGTTCCTTAGAGAGGAGGAAAACACTAGACTGAAGGCGCTCAAACAGGAAGAGGAAATTAAGAGCCGGGTGATGTGTGAGAAGCTGGAAAACATCAAGGACCAGATTAAAGCCCTTTGTTCTACCATCAGTGACACTGAAACAGCCCTCAGAGCGAAGGATTTACCATTTCTACAGGTGCGCTTACAGCCATTATTTACACACTAATTTCCAATAGTTTTACACCGTGATGTGAACATAACTCTACACCAAACGTTTCGTTAATGAGATCCATTTCCTCTCTTTCTGTGATTTAAGGACTATAAGCAGACAAAGAAAAGGTATGTTTCACTCAGTACCTGCTAAAAGTAGCACAAACTGTCTCCAGAAGTTGTAATGATTTCAACATGTTTCAGGGTCAAATGCAACATTCGAGAGCCAGAGTGCATCAGAGATATCTTGATCGACTCTGCAAAGCATCTGGGATTACTGAAGTTTGGAATTTGGAAGAAGATGGCCAACATCGTCACATATGGTGAGTGGACAGACTACGGCCTCCAGCAAGTTAAAGTTTACTATGAAGTCTTTTTAATGCCTCGAACTGTTGTTTACACTTTTAGTTCCCATCACTCTGGATCCAAACACAGCACAGTCCAACTTAAAGTTATCTGAGGAGTTGACCCAGGTGCAATACAGCAGTAAGCAGCTCCTACCTGACAATCCTGAGCGCTGCACCAGTCGTGTGTGTGCGCTGGGAGCAACTGGCTTCACATCTGGAAAGCACAGCTGGACCATAGAGGTGGGCCGAGGCAAAGACTGGTACATCGGAGTGGCCCAAGAGTCAATCAAAAGGAAGAGCACCGTCTTCCTCAACCCGGCTGAGGGCTTCTGGGTGATCGGCCTGTGCAATGGAGACTCGTTCTGGGCTCAGACCTCGCCTCGCACCAAGCTCACGTTGAAGCAGAAGCCCGAGACGATTACTGTAAAGCTGGACTATGACAAAGGGAAGGTAGTTTTCCTCAACGCTGCCAATTTGACAACAATATACACGTTCAGTGACAGATTTACAGAGAAGATTTTCCCCTACTTCTCCCCTGGATTGTACGAAGAGGGGAAAACCTCCAACCCACTGACAATCTGTCCCCTGACAATAAAAGTAGATGTAGAGTAGATTTATACAATTGACACGTGGCTCTGTGGGAGTGCGTTTTATAATGGACAAAAATAAGGGACAAAATGCACAGTTTAAATAATGATCAATCTGTGCTGCACTCATGAAATTCAGCAGCAAATTGTATGACATCACACTGTAACATACTGAATATTTGATCAAACGAGACGACTAACATTTTCAAATATTTGAATTGTTTAATCTTGTTCAGAATAAAGTCTTCAGTTCTGTTAAATTGTAGAGTGAATTTGGTATCATTAACTGTCCTCTTGGTGTTTTGGTTTCCTCTGTGTTGCCATATCTTTCAGTTTAGAGTCCAGTTTCCTTTGCAGATAGGCTTTTTTGTTGGGGTCCATGGTTTTGTCTTTCTTCCCACTCCCAGCATAAAGAACGCCCTCTTTGCTTATTCTCATCCGTGCGTGAGACTTGGCTTTATCTCCGCAGCCGTGAACCTAAGAAAGGGTTTACAACATGATCAATACCATTCCAGGTCTATTACTAAATATCACCCTACAGCTTCAAAGCCTAATAAAAACTCAAGCCAAAACAATCCCGTCTTACCTCTGGTATATGATGACTGAGACAATACTGCCTATTGCAGAACAGGCAAAGCTGCCCCAGTGTGAGCACGGAAGCTTTACACTTGACAAAACTGCACACAGAGTCCGCCTTCATGACAGCGCTGAGAAGCATGTCGAAGTCATCATCCGGAGTTGCGGCAGCGGCAATTTCGCAGGCGCCTGCCTTCGTTCGGCTCTTTCCTGGGAGATAAATGGTAGAGCTGAATTGATGCAAACATATCAGAGCAGACAGATTAAAAAAAAAAAAACAACCTACAAACCTTTAGCTGACTTGGACTTCTTTGATGACTGGGCCTGAGCTTGTGGGATGTTCTTCTGTTGCTGTTTTTGTTGAGCAGTTTCTTCCCTTTTCTGCTGCTCCCTCTTCATTCGCTCCAAATGTAAACTTTTCAGGTCTAACGGAGGTTGACGCAGCAGCTCCATTTGGGGATTTGGGGCCGTTTTCTCTTCCTCTTCATCAGCTTCTTCTTCCTGTGTTGGCTCCTCAGCTGGTGTTGAAACCAGGGGCCTGGACACAGTGATGCACCTGTCTTTCCCCTCACCTTTACTCTCATGCACGAGGCCCAACTCTTCAGCGATCTGGTGGACCAGCAGGCGGTCATGAGAGTTAAAAGATGACGGAAACTGCAGCTCACTCTGTTTTAAGTCCTTTATATAGCGCTCCACCTGCTCTCTGATCTCAGTGGATCTGTCCTTCTGCTCATTCTCTGTCAGTGCTGTTATGAGGGACTTTGTGTGCTTCTCTGTAATGGAAGTATTTTCATAACTGCTGCTACCAGTGGATTTTTGCCCTTGCTTCGCTTTGCTGGGAGGCTGATCTTTACTTTTCTGTTTTTTGGACATGGAGCTGCTGGCAGACGTATTGGCCTTGGTGTCTTTGTGGTCACGGGTGTAGTTCTGTGGCACGATGTCTTTCATGTACTCAAATGCTGTTCTGACCTCGCCAAACTCACTCATATGATTGACGAGAGACTTAAGGAAAGCGTGATTCTGGACAGTTTGGGTGTCGCACACTACGGCGATGTGACGCCTCGCACGTGTGACAGCCACATTAATCCTTCGGTCCTCCGCCAGAAATCCAACTTCCCCTAAAATATAAGAATGTACACACACAAACTGATGCCACTTATGTTCATGGTGCAGCAGGGAAAGACATCACCTCAACACTACGGTACAATAAATTACCTTTTCTATTGGATCGAACCAACGACAACACCACAGCCTCTTTCTCTCTGCCCTGAAATCCGTCCACTGACTTTATCTCCAGCTCTGGATGTCTCGCAGAAAGCTTCTGACGCAGAAGATCAACCTTTGCAGAGATAAACACATTAAAAACCACATCCTAGTACACTTTACATTTTCATTTATTCTATTTACTCGGAAAGTTTAGCTCTCACTTATTTAAATAAAGTTTTGCATTATTGATACAACACAGCACAGTAGTAGCAGTTGATTAGATGTATACTTTACAGTACATTTCTGCAATCAGTGACTTACTTGTAGATTATAAGGAGCAATAACAGCTATGTCTTTAGCTTTAAGCCCAGCATCAGTCAAGGCCTTTATGTGCAGTTCGACAATGTCTACCTCACCTGAGGATACATTAAACATACTGTTAGATCCCACAACACACTAGCTGTGATTAAAATGTGTTTCTTTACAATAAAAATGACTAACCTTGATTGCCTTTGGACTGCTCATCTGTCACCTCCATCTCACTCAGGCCGCAGCCCGCTGTGTCGATCAGAAGCAGCGGTGTGCTGGTCTCTTCAACACAGGACACTCCTGGGAGATCTCTTTGGCATCAAAGACACAGTTACTTTGATGAGTTATCATTCACTGTAAAACAATCAGTGAGACACTTTCCATCACAAAGCTCACACTCACTTCAACAAATGTCTCTCCACAGAGCTGTGAGCTCTCAGTCTTCCCTGGTACATCTCTTTGGAGGCCCAATCCATGATGGCGCTGTTCATGCGGTACTGAACTGTTAGCATACGGACCACTGAGTCCCCATAAATCTGGATTAGTCTCTCCATAAGACTGAGAGACAAGCCTTTTGATGCCGCGCTGTGGAGCAGAAAAAGAGAACAATGTGTAGAAAACTATAGGAATATGTGGAAAGAAAAGAAGAAGTGCTAAAATAATCCTCAATCAGCTTCTTAATATGACCGATGAGGCCCTACAAGAACACTTTCTGCCAACAGTTTCCTTTCATTTCCTTTCCTTTCAATGTCATGTAAGATTTTCATGTTTCTGTTTTTGTCTGTGCTCTTCTCACTAGTATTTCTGTGCACAAATGAGGATGTTGTGATATCTGAGCTTAAATAACAACAACTGATGTTTTTCCCGACATGTAAATCTAAATTCTTCTTATTAGGTCAAAAATATTCAATGCTATAGAGAAATACTTCAGAAACCATGTTTTTAGAGGGTTTAAGGATATAGAGATCTTGAATGCTATTTGTCTATGAATGCATAAAAGAGGAAAACAGTTTTTTTACGTTTGTGATTTGATAGTAGGTGGTAGCTGCTTGTAGTCTCCAGCCAGAATACACTTGCGAGCTTTAAGCAGGGCGATCCAGCAGCTGCTCTCCAGGGCCTGAGCACACTCGTCTATCACCACCCAATCAAAATGCTCTGCTGGCAGGAACTTCAGAGGGCCGTCATCACAAGCACCTGCAGATGCAGACAAGTGCTCTCTGATTGCCTTTCATGCTCACTGCAAAGGCTGAATGACATTTTCTACACTCAAGGCCATTACTGACCTGTGTTGGTTGAGAGCACAACATCAGCACTTTTTAGGATCTGGCTTATGGCTGTCGCTTCCCTGGTTTTCAGCTCTTTTCTTAGCTCCCCTATTTCCCTTTTGCAGTTCCCCCGCTCTCCTTTCTCACGCATCTTCTTCATTCCCATCTTAAAAAGAAAATATATAAAATATTACAAATCATACAAGACGACACAAATTCTAGTCAGAGCACACACTTAAATACTTACAAAAACTTTATCGATGTCTTTACGGATGTCAGCAATGATGTTTGCATTGTCACTCTGAGCGAGGATGGCGTCTAGTGAATGTTTCTGTATTGACTCCAGCAGTCGGGCAGGGTGACCCAGCCTCAGGACCTTTGCTTTGCACTGGGCTAACCTCTCCACTAAATTATCCACAGCCACATTAGATGGGGCACAGCACAGGACCTGCACAAACACAGAATCCAAATATGAAAATGATCCTGTTCAGACTGAGATGCTGCAATGAAGACGGCAGCAATGACTGACAATGGCAGAAAACTGTAAGTGTGAATATTCTCTCCCACTGATTAGTCCAGTTACATTTACAATAAGAAAAATCATCTTTCTGCACCTTTTGGCCTTGTTTGACTGCTTGCAGGATGATCTCCACCACTGTGGTGGTTTTCCCTGTGCCGGGTGGTCCATGAATCACAGCCAGTTCTCTCTGAGACAGAGCAAAGGACACAGCTTCTCTCTGGGACTCATCCAGGTTCGAATTAACAAACTCAACTTTGTCTGATGAAACATAATAGTGAAAATTAGTCTGTATATTGAATGATTGATTTCCTAGGTGTTTAAAATCAGTGCAAACAGTACAGTGCGTATGTTCTCTAAGCTACCACCAAGCACAGTTTCATAGAGCTATTAGAAATCCTATTTTCTGATAACATTTGATATACAGTGTAACTTACTTGGATGTGACTGAGAAGAAGGTTTTGAGTCTCCAAAGAGAACATTTATCAGATTTGCAGCTGGTCCATTGTATCCATTTAATGCATTCAAGGCTCTGCGAGCACAAAATACAAAGTGAAAATAAGCGGTTTTAACATTTCACAACCCCCTTGTATCTGTTTAACATGCTCAGCACAGACATTACAGATGTTACTCACTTTTTCATTCGCTTGTAGGTGACGTCATTTGCCAGCTTTAAGAGGTCGTAAAGAGCATCTGAATCAAAGCTGAGGCCATCCTTTGAATCATCAAAGGCCACACTTACAGAAGCTTGGCTGACCCTCGTCACTATTCCTGTGCCGACCTGTGAGGCTGCGGTGCATCCGCCAGTGTCATATAAGCCCACTATGTCCCCTGTGGCAAAAGAAATAAACATCGCATTATGTAAAATATGAAACTAGAGTCACAAAACCCCACAGATCTGATGTGATACTTTTCCATCTCACCAGGTCCAAAGCTGTTGCTTGGCAGAGATGAAAAACCAAGATGCTTTCGTGGCTCGAGGACGATGACTGTGCGACCATACAGGCCAGTGGACTGACTTCCTATCTGCAATTTCAGCAGGCAAACACCTTTATTTTGAAGATCCTTGAGAGATACATTCTCCTGCCATACCCTGAGGACACAAAAAAAGACAATGTCATTTTTATGTGATAGCTATAAATAATGAGACTGTTTTCATATCTCATAAAATAAACATTGTAGGAAAAGTATCAAAAACTTATTTACCTATTTATCCAATTTGACACATATTTCATAAATTCATAACAGAAAGCTTTCATTAGAAACTGACAGTGTGGGGCTAGAAAGACTTGGGCATTTCCCTGACAGGGAGAGGCTGCTGAATGGCATTATGGGAAGTGTAGGATCCAGTATTTTTGGAGCTTGACCCATACCAGGGGTTTTTATTCTGTCTCTTCCTTTGGACATGCAGAACAGCGTTGCTGGATTACCCGTTTACAGTGAAGTACTACAGTCTGGATGTTATTTTACATACCTGGTCTCCTCTATTTCAGCCTCCCTCTCCTCCTTTAGAAGCTCGAGTGTCTTTGACACAAATTGTTCAACCGCCATCACTCACTAAGAGGACCAAAAATATAATCAGTGTTAAGAGCACAGATCAAAAACAGCATTGCTTCCCTGAAGCTACAGACAACAGGTCCCCCCTACTAACCACAGTATGTAATACCACTCTGGGTCACATTTGAATGATAAAAACTGATGTTGTAATTTATGGACACATTAGTTCTCTCATTAATGAGGGTGAATCTCACCAATGGTGTAACAGACTACATTTAATCATATACTGTACTTAAGTACAGTTTTGACTATTTCCATTTATGCTACTTATACTTCCAGAACCACTACATTTCAGAGACAAATTTTATACATTTGACTCCTTTTTACTTTAACCATGCACCTAAACCATAAAACCATGCATACACAGTAATGGGTCAAAAGTACAATGTAGTCACTCTGCTGCTTACTAATGAGTGCTAAATGATACTTTGGTTAAATCTTACTGATATCATTTTGTACTAAAATTGGGGGACTTTAAATCCTGCTTTTACTTTACGCTACCTGAATATGTCTTCCACCACTGACTCCCACAGGCCCTAAATATGTTGTTAACGTTTGGGATAATACTAAAATACGAACAGGGTAATGCTTAGGAGTTTAAATACGTGTTAAAGTTTCCTTATGTCCAGAAATGCTGACATGCTAACTTGCTAACCACACTGCACTGACAGTTAGCAAGCGACAGCAACACTCACCAGTTAATGTTTGTTATCTGAGCAGATACCTGAAGAACTGGGGACAGAAAAGCAGATGTTAACCATGCGGACCAATCTGTAAACTCCTTGATAATATCCCCTGAGACATTACACCAGTGGGTTTGTTCCACTCATGCTGTCTTCTTTAGTTGTGCTAGCTTGTTAGCATGCTAGCTACACCGCCACCTAGCTGCTCGGATGACTTCCGGTCTCTCACTTAAAGGGGCCGCACGCGTTTTATTTTGAAAAACACACACAAGGCGGAAGTGACCCACAGCTCCAGAAACACGTTGAGCTAAGTTGTCAATCAAAGTGGCACCAGCCCGCTGCACAGTCAAAGCCAGTGTGTTTGCCATAAATTCAACTTGCGTGTGTTAGCAGTATGGACGGAGCCGTTTTGGCTCGTTGATCGGTGTGATTTGAAACCGCAGGAGGAAATGCAGCTTTACAATCTGCCAGATCTCAGTCAGGAAGGGATCACTTGCACTGCAAACCTACAGACCTGAGCTAACCCGTTTTTATTCAACTGATTCACGACTCCTTTTCATTGCATTTTTGGAGATGAGAACGACATTGTTCCTGCTGCACGCCATCTCATGCTGCTGGTGGGTCGGTGCAACACTTTCAAAAACTGATGTAAAGAAGTCGCATAAAGCTGAGGCCGAGGTGAGTAAGTTCAGGTCTTTACCTTGAAATGGGTGTGGGCTGTGTGTGCTGTCAGGTCATACAAGCCCTCCTCTGTTTACCTGGTATGTCACTGGGCCTACCTGAATGCTCCTGTTCCCATCTGTCCAGTCATGATCATGGATGTGTGTCACTGAAATGGGCTCTTTCCTCTTCGATGTCACTGTTTAGACATCTCCAGCTGAACTGTCTGCTTTGGAGAGAGGCCTTGTTGTGTCAGACCCGCACTGGAAAGACATAGTGAAGGAGGAAAAGAGATACTGTGCTCACATCAAGAGAACATTTCAAGGACAAGTGCTTGGATATGTCACACCTGTAAGTCTGAAACAGATTTGCCCAAGTCTGGCTTAATGCATAAGTAAGAGTCAAACTGGTTGTAAAGGGATCTGTCACTTTGAAGACGGGGGGACATACTGTGCAAAAATGCACCAGAAAGTTCATCTGAATCTAACATGAGTTCATGAGTCTTTGAGTTGGCCAAATGATTCTCTCAAATCTCCCAAAGTGAGACTTTTATTTGCTAAATTGTTTTTTTGTTCCATCATCTATGCACAGTAACACAAAGAGGCAATTTCACACTAATAAGACTAACATTGGTAAAACTGTTACTATTAGTCCTTTAATTATCTGTCAAATCTTATCCGTTATCATTGTCATTTATCTCAGTTTTCAAGCAGACATGTCAAACATATGTTGATTTGAACATGAACATGTGAAGCTTTTCTTTGTCCTGTATGATAAATAAGTTTAAGATCTGTGAGTTATGATTTGGTTGTTGGCAAAACGAGCTATTTCAACATATCGTTTTTGGCTCTGGGAAATTATGGTGGCTATTTTTCACTAATTTGTAGTCGGTTAATTAAGAAAATGACCAGCAGATCAATCAACAATGAATGAAATAACTGCTTCTTGTGGCCTTTAAATTTAGACATCACCCTAATGTGACAGTCTCTTGCACAGTATGAGTAGGAAGTCACTTTAGGGCAGTATGTGGAGGAGGAATGACTGCAGCGATCGGCAACTCCTTCAACGCACATATAGACGTGTAGGTCTTGTGTTAAGACTGACTTGATAAAGCATGAACCTGTCCCCATGTGTGGGTTGTTTGGACTCATTATGTCTAAATCTTATTTCTCCAGTGGAATTCCCACGGCTATGATATTGCCAAAGCGTTCGGCCCTAAGTTAACTTCAGTGTCTGCAGTGTGGCTTCAGCTCCGCCGACGAGGACCTGAAACCTTTGACGTTACAGGACTCCATGATCATGACCCAGGTAGGGGACCCACACCACCGGCAGTCAAGTGGAAAGTTTTATAACCTTTGTCAGTTATTAAAAGTGTCACAACAGATGACTAATGTATTTAATAGGGGTCTTTTTGTCTTTCCAGGCTGGGTCAAAGCTGTGCGCAAGTCTAACAAAAAAATCAGGATGGGTGAGTCGACTCAGATCTGTTAACGTGGGTCAGTGCAGGCTCTCCTGCTGGGTCATTTATTTGAGCTGCTTCATTTCTTTTACCCTCAGTGCCTCGGCTGTTATTTGATGGCTGGTCTTACCAGGACTACATGAGCGTGCTGGGGAGTGAGGATGAAATTGAAGAGCTGGGAAGTGAGCTGGTGGATGTTGCAAAGGTAATCATGCGCCGTGTTTAGGTTGAACTCCGTTGCAGCGGTGTTGTGTTTATCCTGTGTCTGTCTAATGAAGCTGTGGCCTTGCAGACCGAAGGCTTTGATGGTTTCACTTTGGAGCTGTGGAGCCAGCTGGGAGGTAACAAAAGAAAGTGAGTTATTCTGCTGACACGACTGCATTATTACTCAGACCATCGCTTCCTTGCCTGAGACGATTCAAGAGGGAAATACATATAATTGAGCATGTGAAATCTTCTCTGTACAGGGAGCTGGTCCATCTGGTGAAACACATATGTGAGACTTTGAAGGCAAAAAGATTAGACTGCATCCTTGTCATTCCACCTGCTGTGACGAGGTGATTAAAATCAGTTTACCTTCAACAACTAGAAATGTGAAAAACAAATCCCAGGAATTGTTACTTACTCTTCTTTTTTTCCTTTTCCACCATCATCAGTACGGGGCAGCCGGGCATGTTTGGCAGGGAGGAGTTCGAGCAATTGGCGCCTGCAGTCGATGGATTCAGCCTCATGACGTACGACTACTCCAGCGGTGCCAGGTGAGTGTCACAGACAAGTCATGTCCATAGATTCATTGTGAAAGAAATGTTTTCTGTTTTTTGGTAAAGATGTGATTGGGGTAACTGACAGCTACAAGAGGATTCACAGCATTCATGTAGATAATATCTGAGTTATGTGGTTTTTTTTTGTCTTTTTCTTTTTTAATAGGCCGGGCCCAAGCTCTCCCCTGCCCTGGATTAGAGACTGTGTCCTCCAGCTTGCACCCAACACTGAGTGGAGGCAAAAGATCCTGCTTGGACTCAATTTGTATGGCCTTGATTTTTCAAGCCAGGGAACAGAACCAATCCTGGGGGCAAGGTAAGATAATACTGTGACTACTGGGGTACTTGAAAATTTAAACTTAAAATGCTGTCTTGCATTTTAGCAATTAAAGCTTTATGTGTTTCGGCAGAGTACTCCAGTGGTTTAGCATTGAGCTAAACTTTGTTGGATTTATGATGGATGTTTCTGGACGTTATTTTTCCCCCTGGAAACAGATTTTTAGCTCTTTATTCTGATTGGTGCGCTAAAATGTGTACCTTTACCTTTTTGTAACTAAGCCCCAGCCTCGTCAAGCCAGTGAGAAAACCAACACAGACAAAGAAATCCCACATGAAAAAAACAAAACTTTGGAAAGTTCTGTGTCATACAATAGCAATAAGCCAAGAGGAGTCTTAGTAAAAGGCTCCTTAATAAAAATAGGGGCCATTAATGCCGTCTGAAACTTGATTTCCTGCAGGTACATTGAGATTTTGCGAGAACACAGACCAAAACATCTCTGGGATGAATATTCTGGAGAGCATTACTTCGCTTACAAGAGGTACTGACTTTATAACGCTTACAGCCTACAAATTATGGCTGAAATTTAAAACTTCAAACAGCATCTTTTAACAAGCCCTGTTCCATTCATTTCAGGAACAATGCAGCTAAGCATGTGGTGTACTACCCATCACTGAAGGTAAGTCTTTTTTTTCACATTTTATGCATAATCACAGAGCAACATAGATCCTTTTTGAGACCAATTTTCCATTATTACCTCTAAATTAAATTACATTTTCCATTATTGTTTCCATTAAGTTTAGTGCGATCTTCAGGAGATTAACATAATTTAAATTATCTTGCAGTCAATCTACCTGAGGATCTCTTTAGCTACCGAACTGGGAACAGGAATTTCCTTGTGGGAATTGGGACAAGGACTGGACTATTTCTATGACCTCCTATGAGAGTTGCACTTGATAGTGAAGACTGTGGATGATCAGCACATGGATTTTTTTTTTTTCTTTCTCCACAAACATGACTGACCAAAAATTGAAGAGCTGTATGCAGGTATTACTTTTGTTTGTCATTTCTGAGTGAGTGAAATGAGCTTGAACTCATTAAAAGGGGTCGTTGACAGGATTTCAGTTAATACTTAACTGGTTTGAGGGTCAGGGAAGAGTTGAGAAATCTGTGATTTGTGGATTCAAACAGTACTTGCAGCAGACAGCAGGTACTTCAATATGTTGTTTTCCTTTTTAATTGATGAAACCAGCTTACAGTTCAGTGCAGTAACACATCTCCATTCAACAGAGAGTGCATGATCATCAGTATGTATTAAATGATGGGTTATATTCTTGTCGTGAGGCCTTCAGAGTTCACGAGCCACAAACATCTGCAGACCACATTGAGACGTTTTCTGCAGGTTTGCGCCTCACGTCATTTTTCATAAATGTTTCTGCGCTCGGATGCAGCTTTACTTGCTGTGAAGATGCATCCTTTTCTGGCTTTGAACATCTGCTACTCAAGTTTTCTCATTTCATTCATTTCCAAATCAAGACATTTGATTGTGTGGTTTTTATTAGGTTTATAATAACTGCATTGACCAGTGATGATGTATTTACAGTGTTGCCAAACATCTGTTCTGACTCAGCATCTTCCAATATTTCTCTGAGGTGAATGTTTTGTTTAATTACATGAATATACACATAAACAATAAGCTGTTTAATTTGAGTGCATCTGATGTTAACGGTTTCTGTTTTTACTTGGCACTACAGAGCAGGATCAGATTATTTACAGCAAGTGAGGTTGACTGCATATTCTGACCAGTTATTAGGTGTCTGTCTATGACTACGTGCACAGCATCTTCTTGGCTGGCTGGAAAACAAAGAGATGAAACCAGTGTTAGTGTATTAGTAATGCAGATCAAGTATTTATGCTACCAAATGAGTATTTGTGCTCAGAAGATCAGCTCACCTGTGTAGGATCCACCGCTGTCTTTGACAAAGTCCTCCACGATCAAAGGTAGGTTGGCAAAGTCGGGGCTCCGCACCAGTTCGAACACTGACGGCTTTCAGAAAAAACAGTTACTGTTATTTAATACATTGAACAGATATTTTGCTATATTACCTTCATGTTTACTTGAGGAAGACTAACCCCCGTTAGACTGTAGCCACTGAAGATCCACTTCTGTCCCTCAGTGGCACAACACAGCGCCGACACTCCTTGTCCCACTGCACAAACGGGCTCTGCTCCCAGAGAAAAAAAAAACAACCTGCATCCAAGTCTCTACAGCGGACATGTAGGTTACATATTGACTGCTTTTAAAATCAGCCTCACACTCACTTTGGTGAGAGATGAAGTGTGTGAGGATGCGGTGCAAAGAGCCGCTGTGTGCCAGGTCATTCAGCGCTCCAGGGCAGTCTGGGATGAGCAGCGCCTGGTATCGGGCACCTGGAAAAGGTCATCATGACTTATCCGAGCAGAGTCCAAACAACGACAATGCACACAAAATGAAAAAATACTATCTGTTGTTTCTGAATGTAGCACTTGAAGCAGTTCAGCTTTGAAGAAGTTGATGTACTTTTTTTTTTTTATTTAATCAGGAAGTCTCATTAAGATCAAGATCTCTTTTCCAAGAAAGATCAGAGAACAAACAACAATCAGCGAAACACTTGGTTCTTACACTTACAGGTTGTATCCACATGGTTGAAAGCATTCACTTTAAGTAGCTTTAAATAAAAGCATCAGCTAAATAAATATAATTTAACAAAAACAGCAGGATGACCATGAAAGGAATATTCTTACCATCTATAGATTCAAGTTTGGCTGGTGTTGCGTAGGGTCTGACGTTAAAGTCCTGCACCCATCTAGCAGTGCTTTCGTCCACTCCGACAAAGTCTATCGGCTTCCCCTGCAATAACAAACAAAAACACTCATCTCACCTCAGCACGGTGTGCTAGTTTGCACTAAGGTCACAAGATTTTAAAAAATCTAAAGGTTTTATTTAAATGCCACCATTAGTTTACAGCACATATGTCAATATCACAGTTGGAGTGATCAACCAAAATATTTTAATATTTCCAGTATCATCACTGCAAACATGGCTCTGCTCTTCTACCCGCTTTCACACCGTTTTGGGTTAAAATGCATCATGTCAGCATCAGTGTGTTGGATGTCTCAATGATCCGCCAGTTGAAAACAACTGCTTTAAATTGATCTGAAGGACTCATTTAAGTGGGACATATCAAAATAGACTGCTGAATGGGCTGATCATTCTTTCTAATGGGGGAAAAAATCCATCATACTTATAGTAAAATCACATTCATACTTTCTGACTGTCAGATACCCATCTTTAAAGCGTGAGTAAAATTCAGCTAAGTAAAATTTTGATCGTTTTTTGTAATGTTTGCCGTGGACACCTCTGTGAAACCAAAACCTGGAGTCATTAGGCTAAGGACACTGATGGGACTGTGTACTGTGATGCAGTACCTCCAAACCAATAACCATGGTTATGTAACTACAACTAAAGAGGGCAAATAGGAAACACCTCTTCATATTGATTTGTAGTTTTTCTATTTCATATGAATATTTTTATGGAAAAGTCCAGGTGATGTGAGGCAGTGACTCTGCCACCTTAAAACTATTTTCATCGCCTGTCAGCAGAAATATTCACCTCAGACACACAGTCTTACCCCAGGTGTGGCTGTCTGGACGTTAAAGGCTGAGCAACAAAGGCTGAAGGACTGATGGAAAGACTTTGCTGAGACCCCTGAAGAAACAATAAAACACATCACTTTAAATATGAGAGAGCTCAGAAAACGCTGCATGTTAAGTTAGCTAGCTAGCATGACATGTCTGACCACAGAAAACAGGTTAATTAAATCAACAAGTAAACTCTAACTGATACAAAACTGTGTGGATAAACTCAGTATTTTGTCATTGTGTCATTAACTCCCTCATTAAACGATGATAAGTTAACAGGAACACAAGCCGATGGACCCACCTTGAGGAGACGCACTGGCCACTATCAGACAGGTCGGTTTGGCAGACATTTCATTTATTTTTGTAGTGCCCTAAGCATGAAATATTTGAGCTTGTTTGCAATGAATAATAAAGATAATTGTGGGTGAAATAATGCAGGAGAAATATGAGAGGAAGAGGAAGTACTGTCAGCTGACAACAACATCCGCTGGAAGATTTCAGAATAAAAGCTCATTAACAAGGGCGGGGGAAAATGCAATGTGGACAAAAAATGGCAAGCATTTTATTTGTATTTCAACAAGCAAATAATATATATATTCATTTTTAAATTAAAACTTTGGTAAACACTGTGTGACACATTAAAAAAAATAGATAAACAACATGATCAACACTGATTGCAAATGTAGCCACAGAATGCTGGTATTACATTTTCATTCACACATCAGTATTTTAACAGAAAAAGGAAGGCACTTAAAGCAGGCAGTGGGATTTTGCAGAAATAGAACAGTGCTGCTCAGCAGCATTATAGTATCCTTAGCGTGTGTGTGTATTTTGAAAATCTTGTAATAATTTGAATCAGCAAATTCACTGCATCCAGAACTGTGTAAAAACAATTGCGGCATTAAAATATCTAACCAAATATTTTATAGCTCTTGAAGTGACACATTTTGTGACATTAAACGTTTTTTAAAAATCAGTAAGGGTCTTCTTTTAAATTTCGATAAAGGCAGCAAGTAAACATCATCCCCACAAGCTGAAAGAAAAAAAAAAAAGAGACATGAGGAGCCCATTATTTCCACACTGACACATTAACAACCATTGTTCACAGTTCAACTGCAGGCATCTTGTATAACATTAAAATAAATGGTCAGTTAGACCTATATTTTCCTCAGTGGTTGGAACTTTACCTGTAGAAATGCAATCCCAATGCCTACTGCACTGAGAATATACAGCTGATTCAGGATGAAGTCCTCTAATTTCATAATGCAGCCTCCCTGGGAGCACAAGAAAGGGGAATAAATAAAAACATTGTCATAATTTGTGTTATTTATCCACAGCCAAATGGACAACTGTACCCACCTCCACCTTGTAGATGTTGGAGGGATGGTCCCTGAGGCCGCAGAGGTCAGTGGGAGTTTTACAGCAGCTATCAGGAACAAGCCGCTCATTCTCCTCTGCCTGGATCCACACACTGTCTCTCCAGTCTGAGGAGTTGTGACTGCCACAGCACTTAAACTGAGATGATGAAGTCAATGCAAAAGATAGGAACAAAAGATAGAAAAAAAAAACAAGACAATGGTGAGTAACACTGAACAGTATCTGATCAAACTAACTCTGAGTTTTCTCAGTCGTTACAGGCAGTTAGTGGCCTGTTTGTAAAATAGCTTTAAGCACACAGTATTACTTCCACACCTCCTGATGAAGTTTATCCACAGCCTGTGTGATGCTCTCCTGCCCCGGCTGCTCGTATTTCTGCTGCATGGTCACCTTCAGGTTCTGTCTGAGCTCCTCATCCAGCTGTTAGACAGGAGCAGCACTTCAGTGATTGCTCAGGCAAAAAAAATGTGTCACCTGCAAATCTCCTCCCATCATTAAAAATAGCGCCTGGTCAAGTTTCCTTCCTCCCCTGTAACATTCCTCTGTACCTGTGCAATGCCCACACATAACTCAAAACATATGAGCACAGATCATCTGACCTCACTCCTTGTTCCACATGAGCATTCTTCAAATGAATTTGCAAATAAAATAATTGTTTTGTGGCTTTACTGACAAAGTAGTGCAAAAGAGTGAAAACAAACCATTTTATATCAACCTGCTAAAGAAACAGTTTGATATCAAATGGAAACAGGTGACAGCAGATTACCTGGTAGCAGAAAGGGAAACACTGGAGCAAGAAAGGGAGGGAAGAAAGAGAGGTGTGAGAATGATGGGAAAACAGAACAAATGAAAAACATGCACAGAGAGGCATGCAGAGATGATTTCACAACAGAGAGTGCAGCAGCTCAGGCATTTCATGGGTGATACAAATGATGGAGAATAAGGAATGGAGTTTGAAGAAAAAAAGAGTGCAGGGAGTAGTACATGGTAGCTGGTTAAACCAATATATTAATTATGAGGAGCTGGTAAAGGAAACATCTGTATTGAAAATTAGATTATATTGGACTAATATCTGTAACTACGATTTGGTTAAATATATCGTATACAAACACATACGAACAGAAGGTAAAGCACTTTACCTCTTGGTAGTTAATGTAGGCCAGAACACCAGCAATGATTTCCAGCAGAAATATGCAGAGCAACAAGATCAAATACTGTGGAGGAGAGGCAAAGCATGGCTGTGAATGAATAAATCTGAGATAAAACATATGTATTGCAGCATTTTTCGTATGGTTTTTCAGTACATTTCTGTGCTAAAATGACATGACATTAGCAGTGAAAGCATGACAAACCACCCAAAACACACTCAGAGAGTAACTGATTAAACTGTGGCAAAGGAAGTCATTCATTATAAAGATCTTGGTGAATATGGAAATAGACATCTATGCTTCTGTATTACATCCTGCCACTGCCACTGCATCTGTCTGTCTGTCTGTCTGTCTGTCTGTCTGTCTGTCTGTCTGTCTGTCTGTCTGTCTGTCTGTCTGTCTGTCTGTCTGTCTGTCTGTCTGTCTGTCTGTCTGTCTGTCTGTCTGTCTGTCTGTCTGTCTGTCTGTCTGTCTGTCTGTCTGTCTGTCTGTCTGTCTGTCTGTCTGTCTGGCTCATGCACTCTTCAGCCCAAGCAGCCGCTTGTGATGCCCCTCATTCCTCTGGCATGAGCCGCACTCTAAATCTAAACTCTTAAAGACACACTCTGCATGACTTTGACTGTTATTTCTGACAGTCATGCCTGTCTGGCATAATGAGCTGCACTGAATGCAGGCAGACAAGAGAGAAGGTCACCAAGGATTAACTTTCAATACACGCAGACCAGGTTGTGTGTGTTTAAACAGCAACCTAAAAGTGTCTTTCCCTGGTTTCCTGATCCCACATAAACAAGGTTAATGCTTTGGTTGAGTGCAGTGAAACAACCAAGTTAAAAAAAAAAAAACATCTGTTCCAGGGTAGTGTTTTATGTGACTGAGGCACCTCACCACAATCAAAAGACTCTTCATCTCCTTCAGCGTTGCACAGCATCCGATTATCCCGGTCACTATCACAATGACCCCGGCAGCTATCAGGATAAAAGCTGAGGTTGCGTAGAAACTGGAGTTCAGTAAACTGATATAGTCGCTCTTTTCCACCAGAGTCCACACTCCCACTGCCAGAACGGCCCCTCCTGCCAGCTGAAAGAACGTACCGTTATCAGCTCAATTCAAAACAGATGCTCGTATCAAGAAATGCAGCACATCATCTTTAGCAGTTATAGCACAGATCCTAAAATGTGACAGTGATGCAACCAACATGATGCCTTATTTTTTAACTGTCAGCCTCAAGAGACATTCAGATGTGTTTGTGTTATCTGAGGCACATAAATCACAGTTTCATATCTGAGCGCATTAAGAAAATTAAAAAACTAAAAACTGAAAGAAATTAAGAAATTAAGCTGTGATACATTGTTGGATTGAAGTAAAGACTTTTTTTTTTACTCATTTTTTCCCACCTGCATCACTATTTATATATTGTAAACATTAAATGATATCATACATGTGGTTTAGAGAAACTATATGCAGCATAATATTGCGTAGTTCCGTTTTTTTTAACCATGAGAAACAATATAAACTGTGCGAGCTGAGATTCACTGTCATTAAATGCTGTAAGTTAAAGGTAGTTATTACCACAAATGGTTCTAACAATTATCACAGTATTCAATGGAGCTTTTAACAGAGGGTTTGTCATCTTAAATACAGAGAAAATCTGAACACTTCCTTGTTAACTTACCCAAAAAAGAATGTTAAAGAGAAAAAGGAGATATTTCAGACAAATTGTCCCACAAGAGTGTGTTTTTTCACCTTGAGCTTCCATTCTGAAATTAAAAAAAGAGGACATGTTGGCACACTGTAGGTTGTTGCACACACAGGAAGAGCATTATTAAATCATCGTTAAGAAATCTCTCCGGAGAAGGTTGGAGAGCACAGCTGAATCAAGAGAATGAACACCAGATGCTCAGAAAGGTCACACAGCACTGCTTTCATAGGATACTGAAGATTATCATCACACAACTTACTATCTTAATACGCACATGACGGCGAGCTAAAGCCTCTTAGTGCTGTATCTGATTGAGACTAGTCAGTTTCCATGTACACATGGAAGAAAGAGTTTCATTTTGCTTTAGTTCCAATTTTGGTGTAAAAGGTGATTTGCTGAGTGGAGTTCTCACTCACCTACAGTATGCATGTGCTCTTATGACAACATATTATCTGTTTTTGAGAGGTTTACATGTATTCTTTGAGAGACTTTAAATATTCATCCAGATATAAAATGTTGTTTCAAACTTGCAAAAACAGTTGGTACAACAGAGCAATGGGAAGAGCTCAAAGGTGAAATCAAATGTGTTGTGGGGAAAACATCTTTAACAATTTGTCACATGTCATTGAGCAGACAGATATACATGTCCCCCATCCCTGTAACTCAACCCGATCTTCTCACACCCCAGTGATATACTGTTGACTTTTAACGATTCACTTCATAAATTCGCCAAAGTCTGTTTTTATCTTGACCTGGATTGAGCTGTCCTCTGCTTATTATTTAAGAAAAAGCCGTTTTCCAGTCATGAGAGTCCATATGTGAAAGTGAGTGTCCAGCAAAATAAAATCCACTACTGGTCAGAATCAGAGTTATTTTTAACTCATTGTGTCATGGAAAAACTGCTCTCCCTTTCCGCTGAGACTAAAATACTCCTACCTGATTTTAGACGGTGGGCCTTGAAGGATGCAGATTATCGGGGTAACGTCTTCCCAGATCCCACCGGCCCAGTGTCAATGTGCTGCTGTCTTTGAAGGTTAACTGCAACAGTGTGAGTTCTCAGTTGACACTCAGACCCGAGCCTCCTACCAAAGCGCCTGAGTGTCTGTCCTCTTTTGGCACAACTGACAGCTCCACAAGCTATGCAGAGTACAGGGCTGCCCCCAGCTGGTTTCTCTCACACACACACACACACACATATGAGCACTATTGGCACTGAAACAATTGTAGCTTGTAAGATACTGTTCAAAGAATTTAACTATTTAAATCAAAAATATATTTTATTTGATGGATTATAAAAATGCATTACAGACACTGTTCAGTTAACTTATTAACAGAGAAATGTCATGATATCATGACACAAACATACAACAGTGAGCTCAGCACTCAGGTCTTTGGTTCCCCATAGCTCCATCCAACTGTCCCAACAAAGGAGATGTAACGCCAGTCAACCATGGTGCGGACACCTGGGAGTTTCCTTCCCTCTTCTGTCTAAGCACAGCAGCCTCTTTTAGCAGAGTCCTCTGTCAGTAAAAGTGCATTTTCACATTGTCGATGGTGCTGGGAAACTAGCATCCTAAAATGAAGAAAATTATCAAATCATTGTGCAGCAGAAACCAAAACATTTGCAGTTTACACGGCTGAGGAACATCCCCTTAATATCAG